>NW_006921775.1:3076794-3092245 GCF_000298275.1 Orycteropus afer afer
ACTTCCGTAGTGATACTGCCTCGGAAACCCAAGGAGGGGTCGCTTTGAGTCGGGTCCGACTCGACGGCACATAACAACAACAACAACGACGACAGGACTGCCTCGGAAACCCAAGGAGGGGTCGCTATGAGTCAGGTCCGACTGGACAGCACATAACAACAACAACAAGGAGCTCTGGTAGCGTAGTGCCTAAGGCACTTGACTGCTAACCAGAGTGCTGGTGGTTCAAAGCCACCAGCAATTCCTTGGAAGGAAGGTTGGGCAATCTACTTCCATAATGATACTGCCTTGGAAACCCATGGAGGGGTTGCTATGAGTCTGGGCCGACCCAACGCACATAACAACAACAACAACAAAACCATTGAGGTGAGTGGGGCTTGCTTTCATCTGTGGAAAATGGTGTTCTCCTTGCTTGGAACAGCAACTTTATCCTCCCTCCTGCAGATTCAAAAACAATCCTCAAATATTCCAGATTGTGCATTGCAAAATTTCCTGCAGGGGTGACGGTGGTGTGGAATTTTTATGATGAATTGCCCTAAATCAACTTTGGACAGGTAGCATGTGTCTCCCAGGGGTGTGGCAGAGTTATTTCCTCAACCACTGAAACACAAATGACAAACAGCCCCCTTGGCAACTCAGCAGAGGCTGCCCCTGACCTGCAGTCATTCTGAATCACCTGTGCTTTCTGGACCAGAATGTGCTCTTTCCATGCCTGGGCCTTCTGATCTACGTCTTCAAGCTAGAAGGTCACCGTCCTCAGTTCTACTCGTTAACTCAGAACACGATCGGGCTTGGACACCGTCCTTCCTAGCAGCCTTCCCTACTTGGCCCCCAGGCTGGTCATCCCAGGACTATGCATTTGCTGCTGGCAAGCCTGCGTTCCTTGTCTGACTCCAGCACTGGACTATGATTCCTGCAGGGCAAGCATCTCGCCTGGACCCTCCCTGGGTCCCCAGGGCCACCCCACTGCCTGGTCTTGGGAAGTGAGATGAGCAGCAAAGAGTGATTGGATTGGCTTAGTGAATGCACCTGTTTCTCACCCCAAACACTACCATTTCTTGACATAAACATTTTGGATGTTTTCTTCTCTCTGACATGAAGTGCTATATGGTCTTTGAAGCCAGAGAAACCTGCATCACAATCTTGCCCTGACTGCGTCCTAGCTAGGTAATCTTGAGCAAGTTAGTTAACAAAGTATCAGTTTCCTCATCTGAAAAGTGGGAATCTACATTGCAAGGAGATTATTAGGATACTGTTTACATGTCCAGTTTTTGGCACTAAATACACAATATAATTATTAATCACTTAAACACTTGGCTATAGTATCTGAGATTTGGCAAAATTTCCCCTTTCTATCCTTTTGGAAATTCAAGAGCTTTGTTCATTTCCTAGGTTCAGCTCAAATTCTCTCTCTCTTTCTCCATATGTGTGTATGTATACACGTATATATTGAGCTTGAGTTGTTTGTGAGAACATGTGTTCCTTCCACTAGTCTGTGAACACCTTTGACGTCAGAGCCTCTGTCTCATTCGTTTTAAAAGTTCTAACACTTAATGCAGCTGGCTCAGAGTAACAATTCAGCCATGTTTGCTGTGAAAATAAACAAACATGTCTACATGTGCCAGTCCCAGAGGTCTGGAGGAAGAGCTTATATGGTATGATTTAAGTTGTGAGGAAAGGTCGCCTGCCCAGCTAGCTCTTTTCTTTCAGCCCTGCTGTCTCAGAAAGCAGTGAATTGTCCCTTTTTGTTTAAGACATAAAACATTGACCACCTTTATGATGATGCATGTTTACATGGAAGGGGGTAACAAGCCATGAAGGGGCTAACAAGCCATGATAAACACATAACTTGGAAAAGATTATTTTTCTATTTTATTATCTAACCCACCACTAATTGGACTCAGTGGAAATGTTTCCATTGGCCTAGTCGGTTCTGAGACTGGGCCATGTGGAAGATTGAGCTGGGGGAGAGTGCTGAGGTGAAGATGGTAGCTTTGAGTAGGAAGAGGATCATGCTGTGAGCTTTGGGGGAGAAACAGGCAGAAGCCAGGAGGAGGGATTGGTCAGAGGAGAATTCAAGGGATGAAAGGCCAATCCAAACATGCCCTGAGCCCTGTTCTTTAGCTGTATCAACCAGTAGCTACTTCTTAGTCTCCTGTTATTCTCACTGAGGGAGAAAAAGATAAAGGAAGTTCCAGATATCAAAGCGTTCACACTCAGTCTAGGGGAAACACCATACATAATACAGACTATTGGAGAACTAGATAACTTAGGGAAAAATGGTAGATCTTGTGGCGTAGATACAAAATAAGGTCTTGGAGGAAAGGAAGAAATTGGCAAGAATAGGAGAAGTCAGGGAGCTCTGGTGGCATAGTACCTAAGGCATTTGACTACTAACCAGAAGCCTGGTGGGAGAAGTCAGAAAAGATTTATGTGGAAAATGAATGGGGTCTTAATGGGTGAATATGCATTGGATAAGCAAGTGGTGGGGATAGGGGTGGTCAGGCAGGTAAATGCAAGGTATAGGAATGTCCATGATTGGTATATAGACAGGAGCAAGGACAGACTATAACCAGAGTCAAATATATTTCTGTATACAGATTGTAGAACTGATAAAAACAGCAAGTTTATTGAGTGTATACTATGCCTTTGGACACATGTCAACTGGTTTGATCCTCACATCAATCCTATAAAGTAGTAGCATTACCATCACAGGGTTACAGAGGAGGAAACCAAAGCTCAGAGAAATGAAGTGACTTGTCCAAGGTCTCACAGCTTGGAGGTGATGGAAATGGCAAACAGTATATAGATGTGGATTTCCTGCAAGACATGAGGTTTCCTGGTATCTGCTCGAGGAAGGCTCTGGGTGAGGTTAAACAGGCTCTAGTGTCCCAGAAGGCACTTCCTTGTTGCCTGAGAATGTTTATCTGTGCGTTTCACTACAAAATTGCAGAAGGAGTCAGTTTTTCTGAAGCCTCACTCTGTGACTCACTTCTGAATCAGGAGTGAGCGAGGCCTCTCACTTTTCATCCAGGAAGCTTGAAGCCTCTCTCCCCTCCAGTCATGCCTGGCCTTGAGAGAGAAGGCAGCTGTCTACATTATGTGGTCTAAAATGTATTTGGATGGTTCTCCTGTACTTTAAAGACTTTCCCAGCTGGCTGAATAGCTCTGGTGGCATAGTGCCTAAGGCATTTCACTGCTAACCAGAAGGCTGGTGGTTCAAATCCAGTAGCCACTCTATGGAAGGAAGACTTGGGCAATCTACTTCATAGAGATACCAGCTTGGAAACCCGAGGGGGGTCTATATGAGTCCAATCGACTCAATAGCAGTGAGTTTAGCCAACGGGCTGGCCCTTGTGCCTGCCCACATTGTGCAGGTCCCACATTGTGGTCAGTCATTTGAGTTAAACATCATCCTCTTCCGACTCCTCTTTTAGCCAAAACCAAACCTGTTTAAATTCATAGCAACTCTATAGGACAGAGTAAACTGCCCTATAAAGTTTTCAAGGCTGTAAATCTTTATGGGAGCAGACCATCACATCTCTCTCCCGTGGAGCAATTGGTGGATTGGAACTACCAACCTTTCACTTAGCTCTGAGTGCTTAACCACTGTGCAACCAGGGCTTTTCTCTTTTAACCAGGCAGGGTTAGTTAAGGACACTGCATAAACTTTCATTATCTTAGATGACTGGACTCTGGGGAGATGGGGAGGGGATGCTGAAAGATGTGGCAAGTGTGGGAGGAGATGCTATAGAAGGAGCAGCAGGCGCCTGGCCTGCTCATCAGGGCTTCCTTTCCTTATAATGTCACAGCAGAGTTCTATGTGGTCCAGTTGTATGTTTCACAAATACTCATTTCATTGTTGTTCTTAGTTGCTGTCAAGTCAGCTCCAACTCATGGTGAACCCACTTACAACAGAACAAGATGTTGCCTAGTCATGTGCCACCTTATGATCATTAATTTGCTTGAGTCCATTGTTGTAGCCACTGTGTTTTGAGTGACTTCAAATCTAGGGGACTCATCTTCTAGTACTGTGTTGTTGTTGTTGTTGTTATGTGCCGTCGAGTTGGCCCTGACTCATAGCGACCCCTCCTTGGGTTTCCGAGGCAGTATCACTACGGAAGTAGGATTGCCCAACCTTCCTTCCGAGGAGTGGCTGGTGGGTTTGAACCGCCAGCCATATGGTTAGCAGGCAAGTGACTTAGCCACTATGCTACCAGAGCTCCTACTACTGTATCAGACAATATTCTGTGGTGGTCCTTAAGGCTGTCATTGTCTAATTCTCAGAAATAGGTTTCCAGAGCTTTCTTGCTAGTCTTTCTTGCTATAGTTCTGCTGAAGCCTGTTCACCATGGGTGGGCCTGCTGGTATTTGAAATACTGGTGGCATGGCTTTCGGCATCACAGCAACCTGCAAGCTACCACATTACAACAAAGTGGCAGATAGATTTGTAAATGGATACCACAGGGCATGTAACAACACAGTCACGAATCAGGCCAATGGGTTAGACTGCTTGCAGTTGCTTGTAGTCCAGCACTAGGGAGCCAGTGTGGCTGACCAGGTGACATCTTGGACGTTGGTCCCCAAAGTCTACTTATTCTGCTTCCTAGCAGTTTTCTAATTTTTGGAACAAATATTTGTGACCAGTAGTCCCTAAGGCCTTGCTTGTCCCTAAACCATTGCCGTCTGCTCACAGCAGTCTAGCCTGATTTTTCTCTTGTTGTTATTGTTATGTGCCATCGAGTCGGACCTGATTCATTTTTCTCTTAGCCTGTCTCTAACTTCCTCTTCAGAGACTCGCTCAATCTAGTCCCCTGTAGGATGTCCTGGGACACCACCAGCCCCATCAGTCCCAACCTAAGCTCAAGAATCTGCTGTTTCCTATGTGCTGTCTATTTGGATGAAAGGTGTACCATTTGCCCATTCACCCAAGTCAGAGCCCCAGAACCCCTCCAACACATTTATTTTCCCTGCCCATCATACCTAATCAATAATCATGGGAATGGTGCAGAACTAAGCAACATTTTGTGGGGTCTCTGTGAATCAAAGCCAACTCGATGGCAACTAACAACAATAGTTTTACTACTGGGCATAGGGTGAAATGGATAAGTAGCCTAACCTTCCCTTGCCTCTTTCCTCACCTATAAGATGAAAATAATCAGACCACCCATCTCATCCAGTGATGTGGTAGCTGTGAGGCCTGAATGAATTAACACCTGTAAAGTACTCTGATCAGTTTGATTTTACCCATAAAGATTCCAGAACCTGCTTCCTCTCCTCTATGTCTATTACTGCCTTGTTCAGCATCTCTCATGAATTAAAGTATTAGATTCTGATTTTGAACCCCTCCCCTCCACTTCCATCCCACTGCTGCCTGGATAGTATCATGAACTTTGGTCCTGCTGGGGCTATGAGAAATTCCATCCCAGTCATTACTGTGATCCATCCCTTCTCACCATCCACTCTGGGATCTGAAAGGGTCCCAGCATTCTGACAATAGCTTAACACTCTTGGAATTTCCTCAAGTTTTTGGCCCTTAAATGTTACCACTCTTGATGGCCATTAACTGAACAGCATGATCTCTTGAGGTCCAAGACTCTGTACTGACACAAGCACTGGAATTTTTGCCGCCACTGGAGGTCCCAGCTCCTGGAGTCTATTTTTCATGTCACTTTTCACAGCTATTGCCCTGAGGGTGCTGACACCCTCAGGGGATAGGAGAGGAACAGGTCAGCAGCCCCACTCCTGGAGGAAACCAGCCTTTACAGGCTTGAGTGCCTTCCAACCTAGGGGACTCATCTTCCAGTACTGTATCAGACAGTATTCTGTGGTGGTCCTTAAGGTTTTCATTGACTAATTCTCAAGAATAGATTTTTCTATTTTCCACATCTCCCATCCCTAATGTGACCCCATCAAGGAGCTCAGATATACATAGAGCAAAGAGCAGGACAGGAGGTGTCTACAGAAAACTTTTGCCTTCACCCTTGCAACCCAAATCTCCCCTGCAGCAAGGATGCACAGAGGTCTGCTGCCTTCTTAGGACAGGGAGCCACACCCCTGCTTACATACCTCCAGGGAAGCCCCAATTCTCTCAAGTTGTTGCTGTTGTTATGTGCCGTGGAGTCGCCCCGACTCATAGTGACCCCTCCTTGGGTTTTCGAGGCAGTATCACTACGGAAGTAGGATTGCCCAACCTTCCTTCCAAGGAGTGGCTGGTGGGTTTGAACCGCCAGCCTTCTGGTTAACAGTCAAGTGCTTTAGCCACTATGCTACCAGAGCTCCCAAACTCTCTAGCCTTATATAAGTCTGGTGATGGTTTTGCTCCTTGGCTTCTTATCTGGCCTACTCATAATGAGCTTTCTAGCAATTTCTAGACAGTAAATACCACTGTCTATCAAAAGCTGGGCATTCTATTTCTGTAGTGATACTGCCTCGGAAACCCAAGGAGGGGTCGCTATGAGTCGGGGCCGACTCGACGGCACATAACAACAGCAACAACATCAAAAGCTGGTCAGAGTACTTTACAGGTGTTAATTCATTCAGGCCTCATAGCCACTAGATCACCGGATGAGGTGGGTGGTCTGATCATTTTCATCTTACAAGTGAGGAAACAGGCAGGGGAAGGTTAGGCTACTTACCCATTTCACCCTATGCCCAGTAGTAAAACTATTGTTGTTAGTTGCTGTCGAGTTGGCTTTGATTCATAGAGACCCCACAAAATGTTGCTTACTTCTGCACCATTCCCATGATTATTGGTATGCTTGTGTTCATTTTTGCAACCACTGTGTATTTTGAGTGCCTTCTAACCTAGGGGATTCATCTTCCAGCACTATATCAGATAATATTCTGTTGTGATATACATGGTGTTAGTTGGTTAATTTTGGAAGGAAACTGCCAGGACTTTCTTCCTAGTCTGTCTTAGTCTGGAAGTGCCACTGAAACCTCTCCACCACAGATGACCTTGCTGATATTTGAAATACTAGTGTCATAGTAACATATAAGCTACCACAGTATGACAGACAGTTGGTGAATAACACAACAGAGTTGGGACTGAATTCACAAAACTATTTCTGAGCCTATAGGAGCTCTGGTAGCATAGTGCCTAAGGCACTTGACTGCTAAACAGAAGGCTGGAAGTTCAAACCCACCAGCCACTCCTCAGAAGGAAGGTTGGGCATTCTATTTCTGTAGTGATACTGCCTTGGAAACCCAAGGAGGGTTCACTATGAGTCGGGTCTGACTTGATGGCACTTAAGAACAACACAACAACATTTCTGAACCTGCCCTCTTATCCATGAGACAGTGACTCTACATCCTGGATGCATAGTGGAACCACTTGAGAAAGTTTTAAAATGACATCAATGCTTAGATCCTATGCCCAGAGATTCTGATGTAGCTGATCTGGGCTAAGGCCTGGGATATTTGTCTAAAGCACTCCAGTGACTTTAATGCCCAGCCAAGGTTGAAAAGTACTCCACTATACTGTGCTGCTTCTCCAGATTGCTAACAGTCTCCCAGGGAACCCATTATTTCTTTGCATGGCTACTGCTCCCAGGTGAGGACTATGGTCCCCTGGATTTCCATCCACTCCTTGGTTCTCCCCCCAAAGTACCCATTGCCTTCCTGTCCCTTCTGGAAGACTGTGAGCCCTTCAGGGGGATGCATCCTGTCCGCCTCTGTGTGCCCAGTGCTCAGCACTATCTGAGGTCCAGAATGAATACTGACTGTTGAAAGAGAGACTGTATACAGAGTGATGCCACCCACCCTGGCTGCAAATCCATCAGGATGCTGCATCCATGCACACTTCTCTGGGTCACCACCACTTCCAACATTGGTGCACTGGTAAGAATTTTGAAAGTAGTTTAGTAGTTTAGTTACCTGATAATCTGTTCACATTCAACTTACAGCATTCACTTTGTTAAGGCTTAAAATACTCAGCTCTACAGATGAGTCAGGATATCATTAACAACTCCAAGATGAGTTAGGGAGTCAGGCCGGCAGATGCCATTGCCATGCTCAGTGAGAGAAGTTGTAAAAGCTTATCTCACTGTTTCTAATAATGCTTGATTGGCTGAAGTTTGGCTTTTTCCTGTGAAATCACTGCATCAACTTGTCATGTGAATACTGCCGATTTTTAAAGAACATGTTATTTTTGTGACTTCTGCCACTTTGCATGTTGATGACGTCTGTTGTATTATACAGTTGAGCAAATCTGTAGTCTTCAAGTTTGGACTAGAAAATCACTATGCAATATCACGAAAGGGACCTGGTATCCCAGCCAAGTGAGGTGGGTCCACGGGTCGGCTGTGTACCTCAGACTAGTCACTCATCCTCTCTGATGATTTGCTTTTCTATATGCAGAGAGGGCACGAGCAGTACACCCTCTTCTCTACCCAAGAAAATTGGGAGTTTCCAAATGGGAATAGCTCCGACAACCCTTTGAAGGGATGAAATGCCTAAGAAAACAAGGTGATCAAATTTAGAAAATTTATTTTGAGACTTTGAGACTCAGATAGATAGAGAGATAAAAAAACAAACACAAAATACCCTAAACAAAACCCTGTATATTTCTCTCCATATATGGTTTTATAAATTTAGTTAATTATGTTTTCAGGAGAAGTTTGAATTTAGCATAAGTCCCTTCCCTGTTCTTTGATGTACAGCCTGCATATGTCACACAGCTGGTGGTCACCATGGTTACACAAGACATGCAGCAGTTGCAGGCCCATAAATTTTCACGGAAGAACCAGTCAAAACTGTTAATATTATGTCAAGTTGATATGTCGTTTTCCAATTTGCATGGATAACTGCATTGCAGCAAATTAATTAAAACATAAATGTTAATCTAATGCATGTCTCCTTGTAATTAATGAAATATAGCTATTATAGGGGTGTTTGATTTATTATTTTAATTTGTAAAATGCTGAATTCTCTTATAAAGTTAGATATAGTAATAGAAGAAGCTGACCCATATAAAGCAATAGGAAAAATAATCACATTTCTATGAATTAATCACTCTCTAAAAGGATATAGTTCATTAGCATCATGAACTGAAAGTGTTAGATGTAAATTAGAATAACCTTTTTAGTGACACTTCCATTTATATTGAGCATTCTTTTCAAACTCAAAGCACTTTACATATATTAATTCAATTAACCCTCCCCAGACCCTTGTTAAGTAAGTACATACATCAAAGTTAGAGGGGAGGAGAAATGAAACCCTTCAAAAATGTCGAAGTCCCGTTCTTAGGATGCATTATTTATGATTTCCTCTGCAGCAGTACAGTTTATCCCAACTTATGAAGCTTGAGAACATGGGTAGTTTTCAGGCTTTCTCTCTCCCTGCCAGGAAACACTTAGCATGTCACTCCATGCCTGAAGCCAGAAAGGCTCCGCCTGATGCTTAGGCCAGCCACTGTAAGGAACTTGTAGCTTTTGAAAGAATATGCACCCCGGCTCCTCTGGGTGTGGGTGCTGGACTTCAGTGTCACACTCAGGCATCCAGAGAGCCATGTTCCATTTGGGTAACTGGCTACTCCACCTTTAGCCATCTTCACTTGGCTCTGTGGAACACTGAGGGTGCCGAGATCATGAACAAGACCTTGGGATGATAATGGGGAATAAACAAGAATGGCAAGAAGGTGGGACAGGCTATCTTTGTTACTTAGTGCTGCTATGACACAAATACCACAAGTGGGTAGCTTTAAAGAACCCAAACCAAAAAACCAAACCCGTTGCCGTCAAGTCAATTCCCACACCTAGCACCACTGTGGGATAGAGTAGAACTACCTTATAGGGTTTCCAAGGTGTTAATCTTTATGGAAGCAGATCGCCAGGTCTTTTTTCCCACAGAGCTGCTGGTAAGTTCAAACTGCTGACCTTTCAGTTAGCAGATGAGTGCTTAACCACTGTGCCACCAAAACTCAAACCAAACTCACTACCATCAAGTCTATTCCAACTCCTAGCAACCCTATAAGGTTTCCAGGGCTGTAAATTTTTATGGAAGCAGACTGCTTCATCTTTTTTCAGTGGAGCAGCTGGTGGGTTCAAACCACCAACCTTTTGGTTAACAGCCAAATGCCTTAACCACTACACCACCGGAGCTCCTTACTATGGCACCAGGGCTTATTTTCTCACAGCTATGAAGGTTAAAAGTCCAAAGCAGGGTCTTGGCTGTGTTGGTTTCTTCCTTGTAGTTAGTCCTGGTCATTCCTTGGTTCCTTGACTTATGGACAGTCCTCACATGTTGTTTGTCTTCCCTGCAACTCCCCACATGTGTATGTACCTCTGTGTCTAATCTGACCTTTTATAACTCAGAAGTGATTTGATTTAGAATCTACCCTACTCCAGTATGATCTAATTAGCATAACAAGGAACACTTCTGTTCCTAAACAGCACATCAAGGAAAAGTTCTGTTCCTAAACAGAATTAGGAGCTCTGGTGGCATAGTGCCTAAGGCATTTGACTGCTAACCAGAAGGCTGGCGGTTCAAATGCACCAGCCATTCCTCGGAAGAAACGATGGACAATTTACTTCCATAGTGATGTCACCTCGGAAACCCGAGGAGAGGTTGCTGTGAGTCAGATCTGACTTGATATTAGTGTGTTTGGTTTGGTTCTACTCCAGTATGATTTAGTTAGCACAACAAGGAAAAATTCTGTTCCTAAACAGGAGTACATCTACAGGTCTAGTGACTAGTATTCCAAGATATATTTTGGGCAGTTACAGTTTAATCCTTAATAGCTGAACCTCTTCAGCTGGGGCTTTTCTTCACGCCTGCCTTGGTGATGGGACAGAGACCATTTCTTACCTCCTGGGCATACTTTCAGTGACTGAGATGGCGAACAAAGGCCAAAAGAGGAAGGATTCCTTATCATTAAAAAAAAACCATTTTTCAAGGGAAATTTCCTGAGTGAGGATCTGGGTCTTCTGTTGCAGCTTACCACTGGGAACGTTTTTCTCACCTTCAGTGGGGTCATACTTCTGTGCAGAACTTCCTGTCATTGCCCTAGTCCTGGAGATCCACATATGGAGAGGAAGGGGCTGAAGGTGGACTTATATTATAAAAGTTTAGTAAGACTCAGGAGGAGGAGACTAAGCATTTCCTTAGCTTGATTGCATGCATATGTGATGACTTGGGGTTTTGAATATTCATTTTTCAACTCTTTATGCTTGCTTCCTTAAATTCTCAAGCCCACAAATGTTCTCTGAGGGGCATATTTTCACTACATTCCACAAAGCAGGTCCCTGTGAAATGCGTGTGCCTCAGATATCAGCCTGTCCTGTAGCTAGTGCTTCCAAACCCAGCAAGGGTTAAAGGAGTTTTTGTGGCACAGTGTTTAAAGCACTTGGCCACTAACTGAAAGGTTGATGGTTTGAACCCACATGCTGCTCTGCAGGAGAGAGGTATGGCAGTCTGCTTCCATAAAGCTTATGGCCTCAGAAATCCTCTGGAGCAGTTCTACTCTGTCCTATTGGGTCACTATGAGTGATGGTTAACACAAGGAAATGAATCACTAATGGCTAGAAATGAAATAGTAAGCAGGAGCAACACTTTGGAGCGTGGGGGAGTTCTTCCTGACTCTGGAATTAGAAAATCACTTATCTGGTCCTTTAAACCAGCATGTTGAGGACAGTTTGAGCCTACACAGTCCTAGAATGGCAGTCTGGTTCATGGTACTGTGCCAGCACTTCCTGGCATTCATGTCTTTGCTGTAAATGCTCCCAGCTTCTCCCCTCTAGACACTTCCTGGGAAGGATTAAGAACTGCAATTTAGCACCAAGAGGTAAAAGATGAGCCATCACTCAGATAACTCATTGTGATGCTGGAGAAAATGAGAAACTATTTAGTTTGCAGTTCATGATATTTTAAGAGTTTTTTCTTTTTCTTTTAATGGCATTTTTGTTTGTTTGTGCGAGGGTAGTCGGTCATTTAGAGCTGGAAAAGAGGCAAAAGCTATTATAATCAGAGTAAAACGAATTTCATATTCAAGGCCTAGATTTCACCTTGTTAGTTTCTCCTTGTTGCTATCCTTCTTCCCCAAAGGAAAGCCAATTATTTTAGCTTTACTGCACCATCATCAGAAATGTCAAGATGGTTGTATCTTGTTTGATTAAATTTTTAATTTATATTTAAATTCTATTTAAGACTTTTTAGTGATTTATACTTCTTTTAATTAGATGTCATGAATAAAGCATTTTTTATTGTACTTGATTTTTTTTTCTCTTTGCACAATCTCCTTCTTCCTCTTTACCCCCATTGTCCAAAAGTTAAATTCTAGCCCTCCTGAGGAGAGGAAACCAAATTGGGGCCAGCCAAGAGTCTGTGTTTGAAGATGCAGCTTTTCCTGGAGTTATGCTTTCAAACGTGTCCCAACACAGTCTTGTCCCACAGCCCACTGGTATACAGGGAAGATGGCTACCAGGATTGTCATGTCACACTCGGGACACCTCACATCCCAGCATCCCCTTTCCTGACATTATCTCTCTCCCTGCTCCCTCCCCTCAGGATCTCTATCACTTTGTTCTCTATCCTTTGTTCCAAGGACTGCTTCTGGAGGTAAAATTTGGCTGCTACCCAGAAGCCACTCCTTAAAATACTACCAATAATGATGATAAACAACAACAACAACAAAAAAAAAAATTCACTACCATCAAGTCACTTCTGACTCGTAGTGAACTGCATTGGGTTTCTGAGGCTATAGATCTTTACAGAATCCTAATCTCACAGTTTGTGTGTTCTCAGTCTAGTAGAAAATGTGGGTAAAAAACATCTTTAGGAAACTACTATTTGTATTGGTCAGAACCACCCATCTTACTAAAGGCAGCAGGCTTGTGATACAACCACCACTTTAAAACAAGTCACCTGGCTGACACTTCCAAACAGGTGTGGCCTCCTATGTAGGAAATATGGGGCTGCCACTGCCTCTCCGCCAAGTCTACAAGACACTGGAGCTCTAAAGCTCTACTTAAATCTTATTAGAGAGCAAACATCTCTGATCTTCACACAAACTAGGTGATGGAAGCATGGTGCATGATCCCATCTAACAATGTTTGCATTTGGAAAGAGAGGCTACTGCTCACCTCATAGGTTAAGCATTCACACATGGTGGCATTTCTAGTAGTGTGGCAGGCTGTTTTGGGGGAATGTGTGGGTGGCTGTGTGAGGCAAGTGGGTCTCTGTTGTAGTGCTCAAACCATATTAGAGTGATATCAACCCTTGTGCCCAAACTGTGAGGATCAAAGCCCATGCTGACTGCCAGCTTAGGTGGGTGTTGAATGTCTTTTTGTCCTGAGTCTTGACATGAGACAACCTGGTCTGTGTTCTGGACATCATGTGTGGTCTTGAGTAAAGATGTGTGCTTTGGTGTCCTCTCTCCTCCTTTTTGAGGTGGCCTCAGTTTCCTGCCAATCTCCTGCCTAGTCACATGAGCTCCTAACACTGATGCACTCCAAGAGGCCATGGGGGGATGGCCATTTGTTGTGGTACAAGAGTGTCAGACAAGCAGACTGGTGGTATTCAGACCCAATCACTTGGATACAGGACTTCTAGCTGATTGTTTTCCCTTGTTTAACTATGGAGACTCACCTGGTTCACCAAATTAACTGTGTCTGCTTAAATGTAGGGCAGAACTCCTTTGGGAACCCCTGACACTTACTTTACAAGGAGGTTTGGTGATGTAGTGGTTAAAGCAGTTGGCTGCCAACCAATAGATAGGTGTTTCAAACCCACCAGCTACTCCTGGGGAGAAAACAGGCAGTCCGCTTCATTAATTTACAGCTTTGGAAACCCTGTGAGACAGTTCTACTCTGTCCTACAGGGTCGCTATGAGTCAGAACTGACTAAATGGCAATTGACTGGTTTGGCACTTTACACCTAACTCAGCAGTTTCTAGACCATGATCCTTCTCTGTTGTTCTGCATGTGTTCTTCAGTGTCTCAGCAAGTTTCTCTTTTTGTCTTTGCTTCAGGTATATATGTGTATCTGATTCTGGCCCTTCTTCAGCCCTGCAACCAGCTAGGGAAAGCTGGGTTGTCCCTCAGGCAGAAGTGGGAAGTATAGCAAGGGCTATGTGTGTGTCTGGTGGGGGAGAGTGGGACACTGTTTAAAGAGCTTTCAGTGATTTGAATTCTCTTATCTTTCACTGAGACTGAGGTTCTGATATCCCTTTGGACTCTTTTTTTTTTCTTTTTTTTATTGTGATTTGAGTGAAAGTTTACAGAGCAAATTCACTTGCCATCTATCAGTTCACATACACATTGTCTCATGACATTGACTGTAATTTACCACAATACAACAGCTCCCCTCCCACTTCCTCCCCATAGTTACCTCTTCTCTGTGTTCTTCCCTCCCATGCACTCCTGCCCCCTGGGCTGTCTCCTGTACATACACATCCCTTATATTCTCCCATGATTGTTCTCTCCAAGGAGTATATCTACCTAATGTAGATGTTTACCTCATATGCCTGTCTTTTGTTTAGCTGGAAGCCACAGGAGTGGGTTCAGTTCCAAACCTAAAGGGCAGCTAGGGGCCATACTCTCAGTGGTTCCATCAGGCTCTATCAGACCATCAAATCTGCCCCCCCCCCCTTTTTGTGATTTTGAGTTTTGTTCCACATTGTTCTCCCACTCAATGCAGGATTTCCTACATAGATCCCAGTGGTAGCCAAGCACCATGTAGTTCTTCTAGTCTCATAGTCATATAGGCTGAGGATCACATGGTATAGCAATTGCTTGGACTAATTGTTTCCATGTGTCTTCGGTTTTCTTCATTTTTCATTCTTCTTTGCTCTGGATGAGGAGAGACCCATTGTTGCATCTAGATGGCCACTTACAAGCTTTTAAGATCCCAGTCCCTACTCACCAAAGTAGGATGTGGAACAATGTTTTGTGTAGTATGTTATATCTCCATTGGCTTCTTGAATGAACCCTCTTTAACCCAATTCTACACAGTCCTTGGTGGATCTTCACACACACTTGTCTCTTCATCACTTTCAGGACAACTTCCACATTTATTGGCTTATCTCTAAGGGCCTTTAATTGGCACTCACCTATTCCATGACTGGAAGGTAAGCTCCTTGTGAGCAGTGCCTGAGTGAGTGAATGGATCTTCTCTCTATACTTTCTCCTTGTGCTTTAACTCCAACCTGTGAAACTACACACTTCCCTGCCTATGGGGCCTTCTTGTGCCTCTGTGCTGCTCCATCTGCCACCGTGCTTTTTTGCTGCCTGATAACATCACAGCTCCCACTCATGCTGCAGGTGTGCCTTTTGGCAGTCTATCCCGGGGCAAACTCTGGCCGTGAGAGAGATGATTTTCCCTTATTTAATAGGTGCCCTTATAAACCCCCATTATGTTACTTATCAGATTGCATCACCATTGCCCACCTGCTGACCCTCACTACCTTGTGAGTTTTTTTTTTTTTTTTTTAGGATTTGGGTGAAGATTTACA
>NW_006921775.1:3094395-3108375 GCF_000298275.1 Orycteropus afer afer
TCTATAACTTTCTCATTCCACAGAAATTTACAATCTAGCACACAGTCAATGGATGAGTGATGGAGGGAGGTCCTTGGAACCCAGCTCTTTGCCTTGTAGGGGATGCAGGGCTGGGATGAGGTTTTTCTCGGTTCATCATTCTCTTTTTTTCCACCAGAACCCTAAGAGCCCATCTTCCCAGCACAAGCACACTGGAGTAGGGCTGGAAGAGCAGGAGGATTTGGTTGAGAGAGGTCAGGATCCAGGTAGGACGCTGCTGGCTGTGTTGGCATGAGTTTGTGAATTCATGTACTGAGATTTCCAGGCCTTGCTGTCTGTAAAAATGAACAAACAAGGAAACTCCTTGAAGTCAAACATTTACTTCTGGATCTGTGGATGTACTGGTTCAGTTCTGAGCATTAAAATTTTGACTCTATACACAGGGAAACACCACCTTCCTCAACTAAACCAAAATCTCCTGGGAGATTGGAGATCTCCTTGGGAAGGGTCATCGTGGGCTTGGGCCATGACATGGGAGTAGACCAAACCAAAATTAAACTCACTGCCATCCAGTCAAATCTGACTCATAGCAGCCCCTCCTTGGGTTTCTGAGGCAGTATCTTCACTGAAGTAGATTGCCCAGTCTTTCTTCCCAGGAGTCTCTGGTGTGTTTGAACCACCAGCCTTCCAGTTAGCAGTCAAATGCCTTAGGTTTCTAATAGCTCTGGCCATCCCTGAAATTCCCTTTCTCCTAGGGGCAGAGATTTTGCTTTAAATACTGCTGTTGCTCCCCATGAGGGCTGGAGCAGGGAGAAAGCAGCACAGACCTACTTTGCTTTCTGTACTCTTGCTCAAGTGGAACAATATTTCCCTGTATTTATCAGGGCTGGAGCTTGAGCTAAGCAGGGTTTTACTGAGGTCTAAGGGTGGATAACAAGGATCTATACTATTGGTTTTCAATTCTATTAGAACCAAAGGCCTGTTTTTGTAACAAATAATTTGTAGTGTTCCATCGTTATCTTAAAATAAAATTTACTGACAGCATTCTTTACTTGTATTCATAATTTAACAAGTCAATATAATGTCTTACCTGAAATACAGGGGTATTAAAAGGCAAATCATGTATAATTAAATAATACATATTTCAACATGTAGTAGAGGAGGTGGAGAATTAGGTGCTTGCTATGAATTCAGCAGCTACAGATGTGAATGGATTTAGGTGTGTTATATTGGCAATTCAAATATCACTAGCTGTATTGTGGTGATGTGACTTTCAGAAATGGTAAAAGACTCCTGGTAAAGTTCTAAAGAAGAAAAAATGCACTCTGACTTCAAATCATACAATGGTTATAGTCCTGAAAATCCTGGGTTTATTGAATTTACACCAAGACTATTTAACTGACCTACTTCAATGCATTTGATTGTGTGGATCATGACAAATTATGGATAACATTCAGAAGAATGGGAATTCCTGAACATTTGATTGTACTCATGAGAAACCTATACCTTGACCAGGAGGCTGTCGTTCGAACAGAACAAGGAGACACTACATGGTTTGAAATCAGGAAGGAAGTGCATCAGGGTTGTATCCTTTCCCCATACTTATTCAATCTATATGCTGAGCAAATAATCTGAGAAGCTGGACTATATGAAGAAAAATGTGGCATCAGGATTGGAGGAAGAATCATTAACAACCTGAGATACACAGACAATACAACTTTGCTTGCTGAAAATGAGGATGACTTGAGGCACTTATTGATGAATGTTGAAGAATACAGTCTGCAGTATGGATTACATCTCAATATAAAGAAAACAAAAATCCTCACAACTGGACCAATGAGCAGCATCACAATAAATGGAGAGAAGATTGAGGTTGTCAAAGAATTCACGTTGCTTGGTTCTACAATCGATGCCAACGGAAGCAGCAGTCAGGACATTTAGATGACATGTAGCATTGGGAAAGTCAACTGCGAAGGAACTGTTTCAAGTGCTGAGGAGCAAGGATGTCTCCTTGAGGACTAAAGTGCACCTGACACAAGCCATGATATTTCCAATCACCTCATATGCATGTGAGAGCTGGACAATGAATAAGGAAGACTGAAGAAGAGTTGATGCTTTTGAGTTGTGGTGCTGGTGAAGAATGCTGAAAGTTCCATGGACTGTTAAAAGAACTAACAGTCTTTAGGACTTCCTCCTTTAGTCTGAGGAAATGCACCCAAAATGCTCCTTGGAAGCGAGAATGGCCAGACTTCGTCTCACCTATTTTGGTCATGTTATCAGAAGGGCCATTCCTTGGAGAAGGATGTCATGCTTGGTAGGGTGGAGGGTTGACGAAAGAGGGGGAGGCCTTCAACGAGATGGATTGACACGGTGGCTGCAATGATGAGCTCAAGTATAGCAGGGATCGTGGAGTTGGCGCGGGATTGGGCAGTGTTTCGTTCTGCTATGAGTTGGAAACGACTCGATGGCACCTAACAACAACAACAACACCACCACTTCAATGTTGATGGTACAAGGAAGAGACAGTAGAGCTCCAGGTAATGTGCTGGGGGTCATTCAGGGTCACCCATTACACCCACACCCACACGCACACACACACCGGCGTGCACATACACTTACATATGAGTTCCTGATTCTAAAAGCATGGATCCCAGAAGTGGATTCTATATGTACTTGCAAGCCTGAAATTGCCTTAAGGAGTAGATAACTTCTGGAATGTTAGTCTTTCTAGGGACTTTTGCAATGGGTGGGGCCAGGAGGTGGGGGAGTGGAGGATGAGGCCGCACAGGAGCTGGTAGGCTGGTGGTAGTACTGGTGGTAGTCTGATTTCATGAGAAGAGGCTTCTCAGTGGGACATGTTGGAAACCTATCTGCCCACATTCAGTCCATAACCCATGTGTCAGAACTTCATTTAGGCCAAATAGAGGGCCACTACTTTGCCCAGTTAGCCTAGAGAGATCTCTTGGTCTGTTCCCTCTCTTGCTTCAATACCCTGCACTAAGAAGACTTCAGGTGGTGAGAAGCCACACCTAACTGTCCATCCTGAGACAGTGAAATGACTTGCACTGGCAGGAGAGTAGAAGATCTGTGGATTGGATATGAGATTGAAGTTTTAAAATGAACTGGACCAAGTCTTAGTAACCAAGAGGGAAAGAAAAGGCACGGAATGGGACTGGAATATTAAGACAGGGAGGAGGAGTTTAACAGAGCACCCCATCTTCCTTCTGAGGAATGGCTGGTAGGTTTGAACCACCAGCCTTGTGGTTAGCAGTCAAGTGCCTTAGGCACTATGCTACCAGAGCTCCCTAACAGAGCATAGTTGGGAGCAAATACAACATCATTTTATGAATTAGATTCCTCAACAAACTGGCTAGAGCATTTATTACTGTCAATACTGATAAAACACTATTCTCTTGGATGGCCCTTAGTGTTCTGATGTTTACTTTAGAGGGATAAGGGCTTTGGTTTTGTTTTTAATCCCTAAATGTCTTTTCCTCCTGCTTCACATATGCTTGAGGTACTGCTAAGAAAGAGGCTGGATTGCCAAAGGCAGTTTCTGTAACTTTGAGATGAAAGCACATTTTAATATTTTGATTTAATGGGGTATAGTTTATCCCATTAATAAGTAGTTCAGTGACATTTGGTGGTTTTGTAATATTTGACTTGGAGCTGAGTTTATAAAAATTTTAGCCCAACAGTAACTTCAGTGCACTAAGGGATGTATGTATTTCTGAAATGAGAAGACCTGGTTGACATTCTGATTCTAAAATCAACATCATCTCTTATGCGTCACCATATTTTCAATTATAATGGATGATGGGCTATGAATTTAAAAGTGGCTTCCCTGCAAGCTCTCGCACAGTCTCAAGTTGTGTGGAATAAAGAAGAATGCTTGGGTGGGAGGGGAGATTTCACACGCCCACTCTTCCAACTTAACTTACTAAAATGCTTCCTTCTTTGAGATGACTTTTTGTTTTTCCACATTGGTTCCTTGGAAGTTATTTAGAAAGTAGAGCTTTTTCTAAGTTTCTAAGAATTTTGCATCCTGGCTCACCTTGAATGATTGAACATGGGAGAGGTAAAATCATTGCACTGAAAGCCTGAGATTGTATGAAATCTTTCTGACAGCCAGACACAAGTGTTTGTAACAAAAATTTGGAGAGTGAAACAGATGCCCTGGGTATAGTTGTTTTATTCTGTCTTTGGCATTTCAGGATAAATTCAGGCCTTCTGTTCTTGTTCATTTCCCTTTTCAACATCCTCCCATTCTCCAAGTGGAAAAAAGAAAACAAAAACCCACTGCCATCAAGTTGATTCTGAGTCATAGCGACCCCCATTGGGTTTCTAAGGTGGTAAATGTTTATGGAAGTAGATTGTCCCATTTTCCTTCCATGGAGCAGCTGGTAGGTTTGAACCACCAGCGTTCTGGTTAGCAGTCAGATGCCTTAGGCACTGTGCCACCAGAGTTCCTTCAAGTAAAAGAGAATCCTAATTAGATTGTACTGACTTCCTGATATGGGACTTTTGAGTAAGAGATTGAGATCAGGCAGTCCTAGAATATAGTGGTCTTATAAGGTGCTATTTATATACCTATGTATCGATCTGTTTGTCTGTCTATTTGCCAGTGTGCTCAGCAGCAAAGGCTGGTCATAAAACTAGCTTTGAGATGGAACTGTATTCTACCCACAGTCAGGATAGGGAAGGGTTGGTCTTAATTCTGTCCCCCTTAGGTTGGGTTGGAGAAGTAGAACACATGTTGAGGTAGATGGAACTTTCCAACTACAGCTTAAAAATAGGGGCCTCTTTTACAGAAGGAAGGCGCTCTGGTGGTATAGTGCCTAAGGCATTTGACTGCTGACCAGAAGGTTGGTGGTTCAAACTCACCAGCCACACCTCAGAAGGAAGACTGGGCAATCTACTTCCATAAAGATTTACCACCTCGGAAACTCAATGGAGGTAGCTATGAGTTAGAAATTTGGAATTGACTCGATGGCAGTGAATTTGGTTTTTTTGTTTTGTTTTGTTTTATGGAAGAGGTGTGACCTTTAGGCGAGGCTACAGCTAGTCTTGACCCTTCTCTGAGTTGTATTTTAATCAGGCCCAGTGAAATGCAGATTGGATAGAGACTGGATAGTCACAGGGATGTGTAGGTATGTGTGGTATGGAAGGTGGTTGTAACAAGTGCTGTCGATGCCCTACTTGTATCCTCTCTGCTTGTACCATTTTCACTCATGCCAGTCCAACTTCCAGATGCCAGCACTAGTGACCCTGTGCCTGTAGACTCTCTTTGGCCAATAGAGCCCTTCCTGCCCTGAATGTGTGTGGCAGGTCAGAAGTCCCAGGGAATTAACACTCCTAGTGACAGTCTTAACCAGTAACTGAGAAAGGTTGATGGATCAATATCCCATTTCCCTCTTAACTCAAGTGGGAGACCATATGAAGTATTTCAGTCTCCTAGAGTCCCCCAGGGATTAAACTCCAGTTTAATCCACCGCAGCAGCTTATTTCCACCTTTTACTAGTTTCCTTCTCTTCCAGAGTCACTTCTCTACTCCGTATAGTTCTTTCCTGAGATACCTCCCCAGTGAACTTTCCAGTATCTGTCAAGTCTGTTCCCATTCATGGTGACCCCATGTGTGTCACAGTAGAACTGTGGCCCACAGGATTTTCAATGACTGATTTTTTTCAGACATAGATCACCTGGGCTTTCTTCTGGGGTAACTCTGGGTGGATTCAAATTTCTAGCATTTCAGTCAGCAGCCACGCACGTGAACCGTTTGTACCACCCAAATAAAACTTGCACTCAAATCCTTGTCTTATAGCCTTATTTTAAATAAGGAAACCAAAACTTCAGAGAGGGAGAGAACCAGAGAAGGTGCTTTGCAGAGAGGACTTGATCTATGTCTTCTGCACCCCCTATACAGAAGTCTTGAATTTCAGGATCGTAATGCTGGCATTCCTTTGGACTAGTTTTTCTTTTTCTTTTTCAGTTGCCATTGAGTTGATTCCCATGTGTTACCAGATAGAACTGAAAACCATCGGGTTTTCATGGAGCTCTGGTAGCATAGTGGCTAAGACACTTGCCTGCTAACCAGACGGCTGGTGGTTCAAACCCACCAGCCACTCCTCGGAGGGAAGGTTGGGCAATCCTACTTCCTGCCTCAGAAACCCAAGGAGGGGTCGCTATGAGTCGGGGCCTACTCGATGGCACATAACACAACAACAACAACACCTTTTCAGAAGCAGGTCACCAGGCCTTTTTTCAAGGTGCCTCTGGTTGGGTTCGAACAGCCAACATTTTCATTAGTAGGCAAGCACTTAACCATTTGCACCACCCCGGACTCCTCCTGGGATTCCTTTGGCTGTGCAGTCAGATTTGTTTGGTGGTTTTGAGGTTTTGTGAGGCATTTGGAGAACTCTCTGTACTTGGAGAGCATCTTCATTGTACACTACTTACCTCCACACCCACCTTAAGGTCAGAAGGTTTTGTTGTCCAGTGCTCTGCAGCTGAAGTGGGCACTGGGCTTAGCAGTGGTGGCATTGTGTGCTCTGGTCCCAAGACTCTGTTGGCCCCTTGGAGCCCGGGTTGTACCAGCTCCTTTCCTGCAATCTGGAGTAAGACTGGAATTCACCCTCCCAAGGTGAAATGAGTTGAGTTCGGCTGAGTGCCTGCAACCCACATAATCCAAGTGTCTGGGGGAACATCTGGCACCTCTGATCATATCCAGATTTCTCAAGTGTCTATTTGCAGCATTCTCCCAGACCACCTATAAATGAATTTGCACAGCAGTTACCCCTGTCTGGAGCACTTTCTTCACTGGTGTGGAGTTGCTAGAGCACTAAAAATCTCTCCCTGACACCCACTCCAACTTGTCCGTGGGTCTGAGTTACTGTCCTCATTCAGGTGTTTCAGGTAAGGCACGGACAAATCTGATTGATACATATTCTGCCCTATATTGGAGAGACTTAATCCATGAGCCATTGTCAGCTGAGTAGTTTGGTGTGAATTAGCCCATCGGCTTAGTTTTAGTCACATGGCCTACCTCAAGTGGATAGATTTAGTGTTTCTTTATTTTTGTTGACAGCCAAATGACTTTATTTTAGAAGTGTTATCAGCATGTAGAATATATGTAAATAGGCAATTGCAGGTGCAAGAGTATAAGCATCTGATTTATTTTAAAAGTTTCCTTAATTCTAGATGGCTGGTTGATGGTGAGCACAAGCTGTGGTGGGTGAATCCTGATTATGCCACTTAAGAGCTGTGGAATGATGGGCAAATTGTGTAACTTTTCTGAGACTCAGATTTCTCATCTTTAGAATGGCTATATTAAGTCCCAGTTCAAGCGGGTGTTAAAGTAAAGTAAACCCAAGGATGTGCATAGCATGGCATGCAAGAGGGCTAGGTTTGGGTTATATGTTGTGGCCTAACAAACCACTCCAACACTTGCTGATGTAAAACAGCAACCATTTTATTATGCTCATGGATCCTGTGGCTCAGGTGTTTAGACAGCATATGAGAGGATAGGTTGTCTCTGCTGCATGATGTCTGTGGCCTCAGCTGGGCAGATTGGAATGGCTGGGGGTTGGAATCATCTGGAGGTTTCTTCACTCACATGTGTGCATCTGGGCTGGGATGACTCAAAGGCTGGGCTCAGCTGGGCTGCTAACCAGAGTACCCACAGATGGCCTCCCCATGAGGCTTGGCTTCCCCAGTGAATGGAGATCTCATACTCTTATTACCTAGCAGCTCTGGGCTCCATGAGTGAATGTTCCAGTGTACTGCCTCATGTATCCTGCTGGATCCCCCTTGTAAGTCATCTGGATCCAGGCCCTTCTCAGCTCAGGTATTTCTCTCCCTAAATGATTACACGCATTTTCTCCTTGGTTGTATTTTTTCCTGACTTGGACTTAGCCAGAGTGGTGTCTACACTCTTATGTTCCAGGAGAAGAAAGGCAGGGATGCTCATTCCTAGGGAACAGGACAGAAGCATGTCCCCTGATGTGAGTAACATATGCAGTGAATATTCTGGACAAAAGATGGTCCCCTGTAGGAAGTTAGACCCAAAGCAAAGGTTGGAGGGAAGGGGGCCATGAGCAGTGGTAAGACCCTATGAATAATCACCCACCTTCATGAAGTTGTATTCACCCAGATCCAATGCAAATCCCTAATGAGCACTTACTACAACTTAGCCTACTCTAGGGATTTCACACACATCAGCTCATTTCATCCTCTCCAGGACTCTGTGAGGTGGGGCTTGTGATTTCCCTTCTTTAAAGCTGAGGAAACTGAGTCTCTGATAGGTTTAGTAAGTCCATACAATGGTGCCAGGACTTGAACCCTCATCTTTTGGGCTTTAGAACCTGTGCTCTTAATATTGCTGCAATATACTGCCTCCCACTTGGTGACACCTTTTCATATTTTGTTCTCTCTTTATTGTGCATTAATGTTTTATGCCAACTCCATTCTGTATTCATCGATAACAAAGGTGTGTCCTCTCCTCTTATATCCCCCTCCTTTCACACAATGGAGTCCCTCAGAAAATAGGATTGGGGCTTGACAGAGAGATCACCATCCCTTTCAGTGGCCCACCATGGCAATTGTCTTACCAACCACACCAATTGGGCTTGGGTCAGTTGTGAATAGGGAGAGCATTGTTGCTAATATTCTATTCTCCAAAGAAATTTTGTTCTAGTTGCACATAACAACAACAATTTTTAAATGTTTTTCAACCCCTAAGTAGAAACTCCCCACTCTTTAAATTATACGTCCCCATTTCTCCCTACCCTCAGGCCCTGTTGTTGTTGTTGTTATGTGCCATCGAGTTGGACCCGACCCATAGCGACCCCTCCTTGGGTTTCCGAGGCAGTATCACTACGGAAGTAGATTGCCCCATCTTCCTTCCGAGGAGTGGCTGGTGGGTTTGAACCGCCAGCCTTCTGGTTAGCAGTCAAGTGCCTTAGCCACTATGCTACCAGAGCTCCCCCCTCAGGCCCTGTTAACTGCTAATAAACTTTCATCTCTCTGCATGTGCCTATTTTAGCTATATCATATAAGTGGGGTCATATAATATTTGTTCTTTTGTATCTGGTTTATTTAGCTCAGCATAATGTTTTCAAGGTTCATCCATGTCATAGCATAAGTCAGGGATAGTACTTTGCTCTCAAGAAGATATGAGTTTTGAAACTAACAGTTTGACAGATCAGAAAATTAAATGATGGTTGTGGATAGAAGGAGCAACACAAGATACCCAGTGGAGCTGGAGGGTCAATGTTGGCAGAGGTTAGGAGAGAGGTGGCGACTGCCTGAGCAGGAAGCCCTCCATACAGCTGTACTAGCACACTTGATACAAGGATCCAGGCAGTTCACCCCTCAGGCAGCACATTCCTTTGCCTGCAGGTCCTGGAATGCCTTTATCTCCCTACCCACAATCTCCAGGCCCAGGGCTCCTCTTGATGATGAGAGATTAATTCTCCTCCAGACACTCACCTCATCAGTGATGAATGTTTTCTATGAAACTTTATCTTTCTCCCTGTCAACCCACTTTTAATGCAATGTCCTCTAGCCCTGAGCTGGAGGGGCTGGGCTAGCATGGCATATGTTCTCAGGAGTTTGCAGCCTCAGAATCACCATGGGATCCCATGTATCAAACTCATCAAAGGCAAATACTTGCTATGTTTTCCTGATCCTTTTTACCTGCTGAGGGCCTGTCTATGTGAAAGCAGCTGTTTACCCCTCATTGAGGGATCCCTTGTTTGATATCAATCCGCAGTGTAGTTGAAGCCAAGGCTGTACAGAAGCAGGGCTTATCCAGGGTACCCAGGCTACCTGCTCTTCTTCACATGGAGAACTAAGATACTTAAAGTCAAGTCAGAGCAGATTCTTATGCTTTCGTGATTGCAGCAGTTGGTCTGGGTGGATTAGGGCCCTGTTGATGACCATTAGAACACTTGCCCCTGTAGTGATGTCTCCTATGAGCCTGGGGGTGTGGGACTGTTGATGACCAAGAATATTGCTGACCTGTTCTTGAGAAGATTTATCAGCACCTGGTGTGTATATGCACCTCCCTCCAACACTTGTCCAGACAGTGTGTGAAGTGAGTTATATGTGCTCATTTTTTTCCCTAGCTTTATCTTTCTGATACCTATTTTTCCCCTGCCTCAATGATTACTATTATTCTTTGGCACAACATAGATTTCAAATGACTCAAATCCATTGTAAAATGTGTGGAGGCCTGAATCAATAAAATAATAAATTAGATTTCTATGTAGGTGATAGGATGAACATGAAGACATGGCTGGCCATGATGTGTCAGGTGGACTAGGGGAATGAGTATTGTGAAAGGGCGATCAACTAGGAACTTGCAGAGAAACACAACTTTCCAAGGAGTCAATGTGTGTCTCTATAGTCAGGATCAGACAATGGTCTTACGCAAGGGAAACTCAGTCTGTCTGGGAAAATGATACACTGCCAAACGTTGTGCCATCCGATCATGTCTCCATGGGTATGCTTTATTTCATCAATTCTAGGATAGCTGTTTTTTTCCAAATGGTAGTATTAATCAGTACTTCTAATCGATAGTGTCCCAGCTGTGATAAAATATGACCAATGCCTTTGTCATTCATTTGCCTCTTCACTGTCAGATTTATTCCCATCCTTCACTTGCTCTGCTCCCTAAGATAGGGAGCTATATTCCCAGGTCTCTTGCCAACATGCTTCTGGCTAGGTATAACGAATGGGAAGCACTGGTAAAGGAGGGCAGGAGGAAGGGACCTGACCTCTGCCCTGAGTGATCTCACTGTCATTGGCTGCATCTCTTCCTCTGTAGCTCTCACTGCTGCCAAACATATTCTACCTCTGCTTTCCTTCCTGCAGACAGCCCTCCAAGGTTCCAGGTTCCTCTGTGTGACTCCACCTCCTGGGATCTGATAACTTTGTTCCTCCTTTTGTCCCTCTAGACTTGGGATGGTAATGGCTTCCTGCCTTGACATTGCTGTTTAGGTTTCCAATTCTCCATCACTTGGATAACAAATTATTTCTATTAAATTTCCTGCCTTTGGAATACCTAGAGTGGTTACTGTTTGCCTCATGCATGGTGACCCTATATACATCATAACAAAATGTTGCCAGTCCTGTGTGACAACAATGTTGTGGACATTGTGTGTTGTTGTTGTTGTTAAGTGCCGTCGAGTCGTTCCCGACTCATAGCGACCCCATGCACAGCAGAACGAAACACTGCCCGATCCCGCGCCAGCCCCACAATCCATGTTATACTCGAGCTCATCATCGCAGCCACTGTATCAATCCATCTCCCTGAAGGCCTCCCCCTCTTTCATCGACCCTCCACCCTACCAAGCATGACATCCTTCTCCAGGGAATGGTCCCTTCTTACAACATGACCAAAATAGGTGAGACGAAGTCTGGCCATTCTTGCTTCCAAGGAGCATTCTGGCTGCACTTCCTCCAGGACAGATCTGTTAGTTCTTTTAGCAGTCCACGGTACTTTCAGCATTCTTCGCCAGCACCACAACTCAAAAGCATCAACTCTTCTTCGGTCTTCCCTATTCATTGTCCAGCTCTCACATGCATACCAGGCGATTGGAAATATCATGGCTGGACATTGTGTAGTGACTTCCAAACTAGGGACCTCACTTTCCAGCACTATATCAACCAGTATTCTCCTATGATCCCTAGGTTTTTCATTGGGTAATTTTCATATGTAGATCACTGGGATTTTCTTGCTATTCTGTTTTAGTCTGAAAACTCTGCTGAAATCTTTCTACCATGAGTGCTGCTGATATTTGAAATACTGATGGCATAGCTTCTAGCATCACAGCAACATATAAGCCACCATGGTATGACAAACCAACAGATGGGTATTGGAACTCATCTTGAAGAGACATTTTTCCTCTTTTCCTGATCCTCACATTCCACTGAATCTGGTCTAGATAAGGTCACCAATAATCTCTTTGATGCCAAGAGCAGAGAATTCATTGAAGTCTGTAGGCCAAGGGGGTGAGGTCACCATTTAGAGGAACTAGGAGACTGGAGCCACCCAGTGAGGGAGATCTGTACAGATGCCAAGTTGACAAGGGGTGGAATTGGGTAGTTCAGTTTATGTCTCAACATAGCTAGGCCTGATTGAGTGGCTGGGAAGCTGGATGTAGTATTCCCCATGATGAGACTGGTAATCAGCTCCATGGTGGAATCTACTGTGGGCAGCTGAGTAGCTGCCTTAGGGATGTGGTCTGCTTCCTGTATATACACAGCAGCTTTGGGAATGGTCTGTAGCTTAGGATACCTTGAACCCTGCAGGTAGCCGTGTTGTTGTTCAGCAGCCTGCCATGCTCTGGCGACCTTGGGATTTACAATGGACTTGAATTAATGGCCTGCCATGTGATTTGGTAATATTGGGACTTTGCCTTTTTACTTGTCAACCTTGGGCTTGGCAGCCTCTGCAGACAGCAGCTGTCTGAGTGAAGAAAAGCCTCTAGCTTCAGTGGGCCAGGAGCTGGGGGCAGAGCTAAAGCCCCAGGCTGAGGGGCTTTCCCCCCAGCCCCTAGAGCCTGGCACTTTGAACTTGGACTTAAAGTCTCCGAATTGTAAGAGAATAAACTCCTGTTTGTTAAGGCCATCCCATCTGTGGTATATTCTTGTCAGAGTGGCACTAGGTAACCATAACACTGGGACACCCACCCTTTCTCTTTATTTTATTCTTGAATTTTCCTTGGCCTCCTTTGCCAAGTCATCTCTTCTGCAGGTCCCTTAAATATTGAGTTCTACAAGTCACAGGATCAGCCCTGTGCCCATTTTTTAACCCTACCTGGGGCTACCTATAGCTTTAAATACCACCTTTCTGTGTAGTACAGGACTGTCTCTAAAGCTTCAGACACAGAATTCCACTGTCCTCAAGCCACACTCTTCTAGTTGTGTTATATACCCCTTAAATTCCAAATGTCCTTGTGTAAGGATCAATTCAAATCAATTCAGTTCCAAATTAGTCCATTCCTTCTGTTCATTTTCTGTTCTGACACCAGCTGCTCCTGCAACATTTCTTCCTCTAACCCTAACCACCCAGAGCTACATCAGAGCTCACAAGTTAAAGGACACCAAGTGCAAGCTTAGGAATCCCCACAACACCCTCTGTGACCTGCTGGCTACAAATTCAGGGTTTTCTCATTACCCTTTTTGGATAATAGATGTGAACTTAGGGATCCCCAGCCCCTCTCATTTCTGATCTGCTGGCTCCTATTACTCTCAGATTTGATAATTCATTAGAGTGACTCACAGAAAGTGCCATATTTATGATTAAAAATTATATTATAAAGGATGGAAATAAGGATCAGCACAAAGAAGAGATACTTAGGGTGAATTCTGGGAGGGTTCCCAGTGTGGCATGTCCTTGTCCCAAAGAAGGTACATCATCCTCCCAAGAGCAGATGTCTTTTGCCAACCAGGCAGCCCATGACCTTCTGTGTCCAGAGCTTTTGTTAGGGGTCTCATTATGTATTCAAACTCCAGTTCCTCTCCTCTGAGGTCAGTTGATATCATGAGGTGATTACGATGTTGCTGTCATGTGGTGGGCCTTCCTGGCCTGGCCAGCTCCCAACCCAAGAGTCACCTGTTATGTTAGGTGTGGTCTGGAGTCCTCATCAAAGACATTTTGATTACTGGGGACATTCCAAGGTTTTAGAGGTTATCTCTCAGGAGCCAAGGACAAAAATCAAATTCTTTGAGTAATACTAATGTAAACCCTACCCCTTAACTGAACTTGGCTTCTCACCTTTGACTCCAGACCAGATCACTGTCCTGTGTTCCTCATATCAAGGAATGAAACCTCATCTACTCAGAGACCAAGACTCAACACATCAGGAGGTCATTCCGGATACTTCTTTCCACTTTACCTCCCTAATGCAGTTGGTTTCCAAGATGTATATATTGCTGTTTGCCGTTGAGCTGGACCCAACTCATAGCGACCCCTCCTTGGGTTTCCGAGGCAGTATC
>NW_006921775.1:3110030-3113436 GCF_000298275.1 Orycteropus afer afer
CGTAGTGATACTGCCTCGGAAACCCAAGGAGGGGTCGCTATGAGTCAGGGCCGACTCGACGGCAAACAACAACAACAACAACAACATGGGATTATACTCATGAATATATATATATATATAGATTTGGCAGAGGGTATTTCTGTGTACTATTTGTACATAATGCAAATATATCCACGTATATAGTAGAGCATACAGATGGCTGAAAACTTATTAGCCATAACCAAACACCTTGAAAAATTGACTCACTAGGCTTGGGGGCTCAGGACTGTAGTCTCAGGGGACATCTACATCAATTGTCATAACATAGTCCACAAAGATAATATTCTACATCTTAGTTTGGTTATTAGAAGCTGAGGTTTTTAAAGCTTACAAGTAGTCATCTAAGATGCAACTCTTGGTCTCTTCCTGTCTGGAGCCAAGAATAGTGAAAAAAATTAAAGATTCAAGGAAACAATTAGTTCAAAGGATTAATGGACCACATGAACAACAGCCTCCACTAGCCTGAGACCAGAAGAACTAGATGGTGCCCAGCTATCACTACTGACTGCTCTGATCAGGACCACAGTAGAAGGTCCTGAATAGTCTAGGAGAAAAATGTAGAACAAAATTCAAAATCATAAAAAAGGCCAGACTTAATAGTCTGATAGAGACTGGTGGAACTACCAAGAGTGTGGCCCTTATACACCCTTCAAACCTGGAATGGAACCCATTCCTAGGGATCACCTTTCAGCCAAACAATAGACAGCCTTAAAAAGTGAATAATTACATCCATGAGGAACATGCTCCTTAGAACAATAAACTATACAAAACCAAAAGGATAACATTTTCCCAAAAATGAAGTTCAGAAGGCAGAAAGGAAAAGGAAAGAAGGATGAATGGAACCAGAAAACTCAGGAGGAAATGGGAAGAGTCCTGCTAAATTGAGGGGATTGCAATTAATGTCATGAAACAAAATGTGCATAAATTATTTAATGGAAAATTGATGGGCTGTGTAAATTTCATCCAAACTGCAATAAAATGTTAAAAAAAAAAAAAAAAAAAGGACACAGCCATATCATTTTTCTTTCCTTATTTCTACTCCCAGGCCTAACACTGAGCTTGAGTCACCAGGGGCCTAAAATTTGCTTACTGACTGTCTTGGCATTTGGCCTTTGCTTTTCTTCTGTATGTTGCATCATTTAGGCCACCTTAAACTGAAATAAATTATAGTTTAAAATGTCCTGTCTTTGGGATATGGCAGCTGGGAAATTATTAAATCTTGAAAAGCATAAGATTCTCTTGGATATAGGTTATATTAGAGAAAATGGATTTGAATGCATAACTATCTCTGCCTAATTGCTTACCCTTACTTATAGAAATCATTCAAAAAGAATTTGCCAAATGCCTGGTTGGGTTGGAAACTGGAGATACAAAGATGAGCAGGGCAAGACTGAAGACCATACAATTTGAGTCTTTGGTTCATATAGAGAACTCAGGGGAAGTAAGTGTTTTGGTCTTATTTCCTCTTTATGAAATGGGGCTACGGATCCACCAACCCAGCCACCCACCTCCCAGGACTGTTGTTTTTTTTGGGTTTGATAAAGGGAGATGACTCTGAAAAGAGGACTGTGTTATAAATACACAAGATGTCATTATTCATTTATGTGTATGTGTGTCAGTGCCATCAGTTTTTTCCTGGCTACTGTTGTGGGTGGGGTGGGGTAGGAGTGGAGGGAGAAGCATGAGTGAAGGGAAGGACTCAACCTTTGCCTTTAGGGGGCTTATACTCAAAATGTGGTTTGAAGTGGAGTTTTAACAAAATATAGAGTGGAATCAGGCAACAATATGTGATGTTGTGCAGTCATTTTCCCATGGTGGCTAAAAGTAGAGAGGAATGTGAGTTTAAGTTCAGAACTGTGGTGTGTAGTGAAGACATTTCTACATTCTCACAGATGCAAGGATTAGAGAAATGCAATCTGGCCTTTATTCTTACCGCAGCACTTGCTTTTTCAAGAAAAAAAAGAAAGCCTAGATGATTTTCTTGAGTATTGTTTATTTTATAATTTTTAAAAAATGCATTCTCATTGTATAAAATTAAGGAAATAGATTAAAAATAGTAACAATGTTTTAGAATTTGCATTAAAAGATTAAATATCACTCATACCTCCATCAGAAATAATCCTATAGATATTTCAGAGATTTTTCTATGCATATTTTTACATAATTTAGTTCATACCGTATATCCAATTTATCTCATTTTTTGTTAACTTAACATTATCATATAAATATTTTTCTAGGTTATTAAAAACTCCTCATAACCATTGCTTTTAATGGCTGCACAGTAAATCAATAAGTGAGTGTACCATAATGTATCTGAGTGGTGTTTTTTGTCATTTATGTTGGTGGCTTCTGCTTTTCTTTCTTTTTTTTCTGATATAAATAATTGTACAGTGAATATTTTGTATTTTATGTCCTTAGGATATAGTTCTAAAAGAGTTATCAAAGGGAAGAACATTTTAAGATTCTTGATACATTTTACCAAACTGTTTTCCAAAAGGAACCCACTAGTTTGTATGCTGTATTGTCATTTTATTAACAAATATAATTAACATACAATAAACTGGACATATTTAAAGTGTACAATTTTATAAGTTTTGGCATATAGATCTCCATGAAAGCATCATTACAATGAAGTTCATGAACATATACATAACCCCAAGAGTTTCCTTGTACTTCTTTATAATCCTTCCCTGTTTCCTTTCCTAATTGCCCTGTAACCACTGTTGTACTTTGTGTCCCTATAGATTAGTTTGCATTTCCTAGAATTTTATGTAAATGGAATTAGACACTAAGCATTATTTTCTGTTTGTTTGCTATCTTGTACTTAGTGTAATTGTTTTGAGTCATTGATGCTGTAGCATATATTAATAGTTCATTCCTTTTCATTTCTGTATAGTATTCTCTTGTATGGATATACCACAAGTTTTTGATCCAAGCAGCTAATGGCTATTGAGATATTTTCAGTTTTTGACTGTCACAAATAAAGCTGCTATAAATACTCATGCACAAATATTTATTGAACATATATTTCCCTTGGTGGCTAAAAGTAGAGAGGAATTGAGTTTAAGTTCAGAGCTGTGGTGTGTAGTGAAGACATTTCTACATTCTCACAGATGCAAGGATTAGAGAAATTAGAGAAACATACACTTTAGTTTCTCTTGGGTAAATATCTGTTAATGCATTGGATGGGTTGTATGGTAGCTGTATGTTTAACTACTAGTATCTTCTGTTACTAGGAGCTCTGGTAGCTTAGTGCCTAAGGCACTTGATTGCTAACCAGAAGGCTGGTGGTTCAAACCCACCAGCCACTCCTCGGAAGGAAGGTTGGGCAATCTACTTCTGTAGTGATATTGCCTCGGCAACCCAA
>NW_006921775.1:3113536-3114075 GCF_000298275.1 Orycteropus afer afer
ACCAGAAGGCTGGTGGTTCAAACCCACCAGCCACTCTTCGGAAGGAAGGTTGGGCAATCTACTTCTGTAGTGATACTGCCTCGCAAACCCAAGGAGGGGTCGCTATGAGTTGGGGCCGACTCGACGGCACATAACAACAACACAACAACATCTTCTGTTACTAGTTATAGCCTCTCAGCATAAAATATTGACACATTACTGTTACTATTAAATACTAAATTATTTTAATTGACTCACTGAGTATTATATGATCTCTCCAAAGATGAAGATGAGAAGAAGTGAGGATGAAGAAGGGGCAGAAACTCCCTTCCTGCACACCCTTGTAGGTAATCAGCAGAGAATGACCAAAGGGGACACTCTTTGTATACAAGGGTTTTTCAACTCCTACTCCCCACACAGAGGCAGTATCACTACGGAAGTAGATTTCCCAATCTTCCGAGGAGTGGCTGGTGGGTTTGAACTGCCAGTCTTCTGGTTAGCAGTCAGATGCCTTAGGCACTATGCCATCAGAGCAAATAGGGGGTGGGCTATTTGAGTAT
>NW_006921775.1:3115073-3142603 GCF_000298275.1 Orycteropus afer afer
TTTGATTGGGAAATGCAGTTATGACCGTAAAACCTTGATTCCTGGCCTTACCTTCTGGGATGTGAGCAGATAATAGGGCTGTGATTTGTGAGTCTTTGTAGTTTGTTAAGGAACGCACTTCCTGGGTAGCATCTTGCACAGTTGCTGGACTAGGTGTTGCAGGTAGATCCTTGTCGAGAAGACAGTCTGTGTGACTCTAGGGCACATAGGAGGTACCCAGCAGATGTTGGAGTGAATCAGGCAGAGAAGACACCTAGCACTGGAGTTGAGCTCAATGAACATCATCAGGCAGGCCTGGAAGCTGTCATCCCACTCCTTTACACTCACCTCACCTTAGGACAGAGATGTCCCAACTTTCTCAGCTTCATAGCACTCTTTGTTTCTGTAAGTTTTTTACAATGTCCCTAGGCCAAAAAATACCTAAAAGTTCTGTTTATTAAATTGTTTGGTCCAAAGAAGTTAATAAGTATTTATGTTTTAACAATTTGGTGCCTGCAGGGAACTGCACAGCTTCTCAAACCTTGGAGTCAGATTGGACAGTGCCACCCTCGTTTCCTATTCCACATTGATTTCCACGTACTACTTGCTTTTATCACAGCAGCCCTACTAGAAGGCTCTTAAAGGTATATGGCATCAATGGGAAGAATGTTGAAACTGTATGCTACCTCCAGCCAGTAGTTTGCATATTGTCAGACAAATGGCACTGGATTTCCCTCAGAAATTTAAAATATTCTGTGGCATCTCTGTGAGTTTGCTGTGGCTCCCTGGGCTGCCTTGGCACCCTATTTGGGAACCCCAGCCCTGGTGGCACTGCCCTCCTTCAGCTCACTCTGTTTACTGAGTGCTGGCAATATCATGGGAGAGACCTGCAGAAAGTGCACTATGCATCTCCTCGTCCGGTGAGGAGAGGGATGTATGGACAGTAATCTAGTCGAGTCTGGGCCATGCTGGATGTGGGTGCAGGGTTCTGTGTGTGAGGTGGGATGAGATAGTTTCTTCTAATAGGGTACATGATAAAATAAGGTAATGATGGGACAGGATGCAAACTCTAGTCTGGCCTGAGGAGTCAGAAAAAGCCTTAGGGAGCAGGTGACACAGAAACTTGATCTCAAAATATGAGCTGCAGGAGGATGGGAGAAAGGCTTTCAGGTTCAGGGCTCTGGCAGAGGAAGCTGCCACTGTGTCTCTGCATTCAGAGGGGATCAAATCTCCCAAGGGACACAGAGGGAAGGACCCTGGGTGCCTTTGTGGAGTAAGAGAGACAGGCTCGTACCTAGAAGAGCTGTCTGTGTCTTCTCTCAGGACCCACGGCTGCTCAATCCCAAACCTTTTCTTTGATGCTTTTCCTTCTCTCTTTCTTCATTTTTATTTAAATAAAAGAGAGACGAACTTGTCAGTGCTATGAAATGCTATTTCCAGGAAGTTTAATTTCAACTCCCAGACACACATCTCTGGCCCATTTGCGGTCGCCTCACTTCTCTTCAATTGGGAAATGACCTGCTTTGTCCTTCAGAACAGCAAGTTGACAAATACCATCTGATGTTTCTCCCCAGCACCCCCATCCATCTTGATGGCAGGCTTCAGACAACACTGCTGCGGTTGATATTTTATACTTTGGGAGTTTTCTTCAGTGATTTCACTTAATGTGCTTTTGATTTTCATGCTACCCTCCCTTGGTCCCTGGAAAGTTTCTACAATGTCATTTGGTAAAGAAAATGCTTTTCTGCAATTCTGTTCAAAAACTGTTTAAAGGAATTAGGTAAAGGCTCTATCATTTGGCCAAGACTGGTTAGGGGTGGAGGTTCTGCAGGTGTGGGATTGGCATTGATTGATCCTTTGACAACAGAGCTGTCTGAACCACCCCCTCTTCCCTGGTGTATTAAGCCATCTAGCTCTCACCCTTTGTGGTGACCCACAGGGAGGCACAGGGACAGGAAGGGGGGCGTTTGTACTTCTGAGCAAACCGTGTGGCCTTGTGTGGCTCTGGGGGCTCAGACCAGGCTGATCTGTTTCTATATTCCTGCTCCTTCCAGATGTGGAGGGGTGTGGCATCCTCCATACCTCGAACCGGGGCTCCTCATTCATGGTCTTAGGCCTCTTGCTCTGATGAGGGAAAAAGAGGTCAGATAAATAGTAATGCCTCGTCCAGACATGAAGTGGGGTGGCTACCAAAAACCAAGCCAAACTCTTATCTTTGTGTCTATTCTGATTTATGATGACTCCTTGTACAGACTGGAACTGCTCCATACGGTTCTCTTAGCTGTAATCTTTATGTAAGTAAATCACAAAGTCTTTCTTCCATGCCACTGTTGAGTGAGTTCAAAGTGCCAACCTTTAGGTTAGATGAGTGCAAACTGTTTGTGCCACTCAGGGATGCAAGTGAGTCAAGAGACAACCTTGTATATTCTTGGAGGACATGGAGGCAAACGTATTCTTCTCTCAGGGTGCTGACCACAGGCTAGCTCAGCCCTCTTGACAATCAAGTGAGGTGCCAGAGCTGCCTGGCTTCCTTTTAACTTCCACCATGAGACCTACCCCTCACTCTTACACACACACACACAAAAATGCAACCATTGCCATGGAGTTGGACCCCACCCATAGCGACCCCTCCTTGGGTTTCCGAGGCAGTATCACTACGGAAGTAGATTGCCCAGCCTTCCTTCCAGGGAGTGGCTGGTGGATTTGAACCACCAGCCTTCTGGTTAGCAGACAAGTGCCTTAGGCACTATGCTACCAGATCTCCCATGCTACCCCTCACTCTTATAGGGGTCCTCATATAGGCTCCTGGTTTCTCTACTGGCCTATGCTCCTGAAGCCCCAGCAGTGTTCTAAGGCATGTCCTCTAACTAGCCACCTGTTAAACCCAGGCCCTTTTTTCCCACTCCGTTTTCAAAATCAACTCACCCTGTCAACTTGTTTGATGGCAGTTTGATGCTTAGCCCACTGAAATCATGCTCCTTTGTTTGGACCTGGAATGTGCTGGGGCTTCATCAGCATTGCCAATGTAGGGCAGAAGGGGGCTGGAAGAGCTGGGGCCAGGGTCAGGTGACCAGCTAGATAAAGGGGGCACTGGGGTCTGACTCACTATGACCAAGTGACAGAGGAGGGCCTGCGTTCTACAGGGCCAGTATGCTGTCCAGGTATCTTTGCTGTATGGGAGAACACTGGAATTCCTGGGGTGATGGCAGCAACCTAACTAGGTCAGCCTCCCCGTAATCTGTAATCCACCATCTCCTCTGTAGTCAGAGACTTTGTTCTCAAACCCAGATTTCACTAGGTCACTCTTTGGTATAAATGATTCAGTTGTTCTGATCATGTTAAGGATATAGTCCAGGCACCTAAACATATATCTATGACTCTTTATGATCAAGTTCCAGCTTAATACTTTACCCTGTGGTTGCCACTCATTGTTTGTAGTTTGTAGTTCTCACCTGGTGCTGTGTTGTTTGTCATCCTACCCTTGGCTGATGCTGTTTCCTCTGCCTCAGGTGTGCATTTGTTCCCTCCCACCCTGAGTTTCCTGCTAATCCTCATTTATTATTTCAGACTTGGCTCAGGCCTTCCCTCCATGGGTTTTATGGGCTGGATTCAGAGCCTCATCTCTGAACCCCTGTCACACTGTATTGTGTTTTTAGAAGTAGGCACCACACTCTATTCTCATTGCCTGTTTATATATTTGTTACCCCCATGGGAACATGAGATAGTTGAGGTGCCATCTTCACTAGTGCCGTCTTCAGCTAGTGCCATCTTCACAGGCACATGTTTGTTGATCGGCTAAGAGAGTAAAGGGAAAGTGCTCAGAATCAGGCAGCTGGCTGAAGCAGTTTTAGGCCTGTTTGTTTGAAGGACCCATGCCAAAGGCTGAGGATCAAGAGCAGGTGTTACCAGCATGGATGAGGCAGGGTGTCAGCACTCCATCATACAGCCAGGGTTCTAGGCAGTCCCTATGGAGAATATAAAATGGAAGAGTATGAAATAACCAAATTGTATGTCTACACATATAGTAGGGGTAGAGGAGGCCTGCATCTTGATGAATTGCTGTCATTCCTGGTATAGGAGACTGTTGGGTCTAGACCTGAGGCTAGTTCTTTTGAGTCCTTGCCCCTAGTTATGGCAGGAAAAGTTGGGGACTGACCTGGAAGCCACAGGAGTGGTGGATAAATGGGGTGGATTTCAGGATCTCATGAGGAGCAAGGGTTAGTTTGGAGGGATGTTTGTGAGTGGGAGGCCTCCTGCCATCCCTTCTGCCTTTTTCATGACTGGTCAAACAACAACCTGCAAGAGAACCCTGAGTTTCAGAAGTTGTATCCATTAGGATATGATTAATTCACTTGGTTATGTCTCTACCTTACTACCTGGGGATTGAGGTCAGTTAAGAAGTTGTCAGTGCATACTGTCGTCATCCACTGCACCACAGCCCCATCCAGCCTTCCCAGGAAGGATTCCCAGAGAGTGGTCATGATGCCATATGTGTGCGACCTTCAAGAACCAGCCAAGAGAATTTGTTGTGGGGACTTAAGGGGACTACAGGAGAAAGATCCATAAGTTCCCTGGAAGCTGATCCCTTTCTGTCTTCCCTCCTGCTTTAGAAAAGGTTGTTTTGTTATCAAAAGTAGTTTCCAATTTAATCTTTTCCTAAAACATGAGAACTTCCAGTTTCTAAGAGTAAAATAGTTCAGTTGTGTGTTGGGTGTTTGTAAGTCACAGCAAATAGCTATTTATAAATGATGAAACAGCTCTGTTTTTACACATCCACAACAATGTTTACACATGATCATGTGTACATAGAAACCACCCATTTCTCAAGGCCAGTTTGCTAAGTGGTCCTGATAGTTCTGTTAAAGTGAAGAGACCCACATGAGATAGTTCATAACTCTGAGGTCCATAGTCCCGAAGTCAGGTTCTCTGAACATGGGAAAGGAATTAAGATCTTGTTGGGTATGCTGAAGTATTTTGAAACATAAGATCCATGTTGTGTGACCCCTAGGAAGTTATGTAAGCTCTGGAAAATGGGTTATAATTTTGGTGTGAAAATAAAATGAAATGAGTACACATATACAAAACAGCTGTGTAGCAGCAGTAAACATAATTCAACATTTGGGATAATCAGATTATTTAATATGTGGTTATTTGGTTGAGAAAAAGTTGAGAAACCCAAATGAGACTCTCTACTTGGATGGCATATACCCCTTACTGAATATGTAAAATCCTTATAGACTTTACACTCATGCTGGAGACCACTGAAACCAAAGAATTAACTAGCAGCCACAGAGTGAGCTGGAGTCCCAGGATAACTAGCACTGGACCCCTTGGAACTGTGAAATACTTCTTAATGATATTCTGGAGATAACTGAAGGTTAATCATCAAACCTGTTCTTTTCTGTGATCCCTATCATGTGTTACTAAAATTTCAAGAAATTAATTGACTGAGGACTCTTGGCCTAAATAAAATTCACGACCACCATCTGTCCAGAATGCCAATGACAAATTTCTTTTCTCTTTTTTTCTTAAGAGGAAGGCAGAAGGTAGCTTTTCAATGGGCTCAAGTGTTTCACTTAGTTTGGATCTTAGAGTATTCCAGAAATTCAATAGGTAGACTATATCACTGCATAAAATAAGGGGAAAATGTAAAAAGAAATTAAATATCCAGGTTTCCCCTGTTATCTGAAAGTAGAGCATTCCTATGAAACCTTTCTAAGCTGAAATGGCATAAAGCAAAGAAGCAATTATCATTAATCTATATGGAAAATATTTGTTTCCAGACACAAAAAATAACCTACCTAATCATAACAAATAACACATAAAACTTAAAATAACACTAAAGTAAAAGCAGGAATGATATGATAAATATATAAATATATAAATTGTTGTTGTTGTTGTTATGTGCCATCAAGATGGACCTGACCCATAGCGATTCTCCTTGGGTTTCTGAGGTGGTATTACTATGGAAGTAGATTGCCCAATCTTCCTTCTGAGGAGTGGCTGGTGGGTTTGAACCACTAGCCTTCTGGTTAGCAGTCAAGTGCCTTAGGCACTATGCTACCAAAGCTCCTAAATATATAAGTATATAAAGCCTATATTATTTCTATAATGTATGTACAGTGTGGTTTTACTTACCAGAATCAGGGAAAACGGCGAGCATGCTGGAATGCTGAGATGTGATGGACACGTCTTGCTAACAGATGCACAAAATAAATTGAGATAAACCACAGATGCAAGCAGACCTTCAAATTCAAAACTATGGCTTGAAGCTGAGATACTAAGTGTAGTTTCCAGGAAAGGAGCTTGGTGATACCACTCAGGGCGCACGTTGTCTCTTTAATGGCTCACCACAAGACAAATGCTAAATGCCAGTTTTGCTTTTCACCTTTTTTCTTAAAAGTGAAATCCTCTTTGGATTTCTGTTGGTTAGAGAAAACAGGTACCAATGTAGGTCTTTTATAAAAGCAAAGTAGTACAAAGTGAATTTTTGAAAAGCGAGGGATATCTGTGTTTTAACAAACTCAAACTAAAAAATAGGCAAGGCAAGGCAACCATTGCCGTGGAGTCGGGCCTGACTCATAGCAGCCCCTCCTTGGGTTTCTGAGGCAGCATCACTACAGAAGTAGATTGCCCAACCTTCCTTCTGAGGAGTGGCTGGTGGATTTGAACCACCAGTCTCCTGGTTAGCAGTCAAGTGCCTTAGGCACTACGCTGCCAGAGCTCCCAAACTAAAAAATACTGACATTTAAACTTAAATTCGTCTTGGTAAGTCTATTCCCCAGCAGCAGCAAAAGACATAAACTCTTTTTATTTGTTCATAACTTTTAGCTATAAAAGCCATCATTATCAACGTTTTTCTCATATGGTAGCATAGCCTTTGAGTTTGAGAGCTTGGAAAAGGAAAGAGAACATGCAGAATATTCATAACATTGTGAAATTGTATAGGGCTTTGTATATAATGCATTTTACTCCTCTGAAAGTGTTCACATACACAATCTTATTTGGGACTCACAGCCAATTTGTGAGCTAGACAGGAAGCATTTTAGTATAGCAGATTTTCAGAGTGGGAAACAGGCGTGGAGAGTTAAATGACTTGCCTAGGGTTACTGGCTAGTGAATCTCAGAGCTGATATGCATAATAAGGCTTCCTACATTGTCAGTCACTGTTAAAGTCCATTTCTGCCATCCTGATGGCTCTTGCTCCTTCTAATCTCACTGCTTCAATCGTGGCTCAGTTCTTAATTCCTGGGAAGGTTGAATCATCCTCCTAATTGCTCTCCAATTCCAATCCATCTGATCACTCAATCTTTTTTTTTTTCCCTATAATAGACCATGACCATGTTATGGGTTGAATTGTGTCCCCCTGAAAATATGTTGAAATCCTGATCTCTGGTACTTGTGAATGTGACTTTGTTTGGAAACTGGGTGTAAGAAGATTTTATCAGTTAATATGAGGTCATAATGGAATAGAATGGGTCCTAATCCAATATGACTAGTGTTCTTAAAAAAGAACAGTGACAATTGGCGTAACATACTACACAAAAACATTCTTCTACATCCTACTTTGGCAAGTGGCAATGGAGATCTTAAAAGCTTAGAAGTAGCCATATAGATGCAACAATGGGTCTCTTCTCATCCAGAGCAAAGAAGAATGAAGAAAACCAAAGACACATGGAAACAATTAGTCCAAGGGACTGATACATTATGTAGTCCTCAGCCTATATGACTATGAGACCAGAAGAACTAGATGGCTACTACTGTCAACCACTTGGAGGGGCAATCTCCATAGGGGATCCTGGATAGAGTTGGAGAACAATGTGGAACAAAACTCAAAATCATATATATATATATAAAGTGACCAGGTTTGCTGGTCTGATAGAGCCGGTGGAACCCCTGAGACTATGGCCCCTAGCTGCCCTTCAGGCCTGGAATTGAACCCACTCCTGTGGCTTCCAACGAAACAAAAGACAGGCATATGAGCTGAACATTTACATTAGGTAGATACACTCCTTAGGGAGATCAAATGGGAGACTAGAAGGGCTGTGTATGCACAGGGAGAAAGCTCAGCAAGAGTGCATGGGAGGGAAGGACACAGGGAACAGTAACTGGGAAGGAAGTGGGAAGAGAGCTGTTGCATTGCTGGAAATTGCAGTCAATGTCATGAGACACAGTATATGTGAACTGCTGTATGGAAGATGAATTTTCTCTGTAAACTTTCACCCAAATCACAATAAAATTTTTGTTTTTTAAAAAAGAAGAAGAGTGAGAGGAGAGGTGGTATGGAAAGAGTCTGTGACCAGCGTGGTGACAATAGGGAAAGAATGGACACAGAAACACAAAAGATACAGACAACAGAGGCAAATACTATTACATGCACAATACTCATTGCCACTGGCACCAAACACTAGGCTATGGGTAAATGCATAGGCAGGTGAGAAGATCAGGTGAGGGGAGGTAAACAGAAATATACCCATGAGCTCTGGTGGTATAGTGCCTAAGTGACTGCCAACCAGAAGGCTGATGATTCAAACCCACCAGCCACTCCTCAAAAGGAAGGTTGTGCAATCTACTTCCATAGAGATACTGCCTTGGAAACCCAAGGAGTGTTCGCTATGAGTCAGAAATGACTTGAAGGCATTGAGTTTGGTTTGATTTTTAAGGATAGATTTGGCTGAAGATAATCTTACATATGTACTTGTGCTATAAAACTAGCCACAAACATTATAGAAGTAAGAGGGCAGGGTTGGAGTAGCTTCTCAGAGACAACCAAACACCTTGAGGGAGAAAAATCACTGGGCCTGTGGGCTCAGGACCATAATCTTGGGGAGACATCATGGTCAATTGGCACAACATAGTACATAAAAATCTTGTTCTACATCCTACTTTGGTGAGTACTGACTGGGATCTTAAAAGCTTTTGAGTGGCCATCTAAGATGCAACTATTTGTCTCCTCTCACCTGGGGCAAAGAAGAGTGAAGAAAATCAAAGTCATTTGGAAAAAATTAGTCCAAAGATGTGAATGTGACTTTGTTAGGACCATAAGGACCTCAGCTTTCATGACCCTGAGACCAGAAAAGCTAGATGGTGCCCAGCTACCAATGCCAACCACTTGGAAAGGGATCAAAATTGGAGATGCTGGTTAGAGTAGGAGGAAAAATGTGGAACAAAAATCAAAAACACAAAAATGACCAGAATAAGTGGTTGGATAGACACTGGTAGAACCCCCGAGACTATGGTCCTAGGTTATTCTTTAGGCCTAGAAATGGACTCACTTCCATGGATTGACTCTTAGCACAATAGTAGGAAGATCTACATGCAGAACACCTACCCCAGGGAGATGTACCCACACACTCTAGGGAGATGCACCCCCTGGATCAATCAGCCATGAAATACCAGAGGGGCAGAATTCACACAAAAGGAAAGCTAGACAGACAGGAATGCATAGATAAGGGCACAGGGTCAGGGTGGTCATGGGGAGGAAAGGCAAGGAGAGTTTTGTATGGTTGGGGATGGTAATCAGGGCCATGAAATCAAAGGTGAATGAACTGTTGGGAATAAAATAAATCTGCTTTGTAAATATGCACCCAAATCACACACACACGCACACACAACTCTAAAAAAAAAAAAAGGAAGACACATATACACATGCATGCATACACACATACATCTATCTATACATATATATAGACAGAAACACATATATACTATGGTGCAATGAATTACTTAATGTAGTTCTTCTAGCTGTGGTCTTTGTGAGTCCCACCAGATGACTGGATGGGACTATGCAAATGTAAGGTTTTTGTGGCCCACCAAGGGGATTGGGTAGCTTGTTAAGGTAAATCAGGTACATGGCACCTTTGTGTGGATGAGACTATGCAAATAAGATATATGGAACCCTAATGTGAAGCTTGGTCAATTTTGCCATCCACTAGGCTTAGAATGAGCTATTTCAGAGGTCGAAAGGGGTGAATCTCACAACCATAAATAAAGAAGAACAAGGAGTGGAGTCCATCCTTGGACCAAGATTTGTGAGTTGAGATGATGAGAAGCATTGGCAGACAGATGGCAGCAGCAGAGGCATCATAACCAAGAGACCAGCACAAGGCAGAGCAGCGGGCTTCCTGGCCCATGGAGTGAGAAAGCTGAGTGACTTTGGGCAGGTGGCTTGCTGGTGCATGGGGTGCCTCTCTGGACACCTAAGAGCAGAGCTGAAAGAGCTTTGTAACATTTGCCCAAGCAGGGCAGAGGCCAAGGGGGCTGCAGGTTGAGAGTCTGAGGCCAGAGAGAAGTTTGCCTGTGCCACAACTGAAAAGAGGCTGTCCTGATCCGAGAATTGTATCCTGAGTTGTTTCTGATCCTGAATTGTGATCTGTTACTTCCCTATTACACCCTGTAATCATGAGTATCATCTGTGAGTTCTGGGTGGCTATTGTAATGAATTACCAAATGCAGTAGAGAAGTAGAGAGTGCTGTGGGAGGAATGGCTGGTATCAGCACTGGTAAAAAGGTTGGAGGGTGGCTGCATGTGTGACCTCCACCTCATAGGAATCAGCCTTGGGCTGTTGATGTTCATTTTGATTCTCCCCCTCATGAAGTTAGAGGAGGTCAGATGCTCCTCCTATGCCCTTTTTGCATATACATATATAATGTTTACCATATATTTACGGACACCCCCCCACACACATATATTCTGTTTCTCTGAAGAACCCTGATTGATAGAGATTGCAAGTGCCTTCCCTGTGCCATGCCAGATGACATTTCCTAGATATACCCACAGTCACATCATTGCTGTTTGAGAATCTCCAAGGCTTCCTGTTGCCAACCACATTAATCACAAGGACTCTCAGGCCCTCTCAGTGCCACACCCACCAGTCCTTCTAACCTTGTCTCCTTCTACTCCCTGGTAGTCCTCAAACCTGAGTGATTGTCTTCACTTAGAACTTGCTGGCTCTCCTGCATTCCTGCTTTGCCCATGCCACATGCTCCACCTTACGTTAGGTAGATACACAACATGGAGAGATCAACCATGGGAGAACAGAAGGGCTGTGTATGCACAGGGAGACAGCTCGGGGTGGGAGGCAGGAGTGCATGGAGGGAAGGACACGGGAAAGAGGTAACTATGGGGAGGAAGTGGGAAGGGAGCTGTTGCATTGTGAGAAATTGCAGTCAATGTCATGAGACAAAGTATATGTGAACTGTTGTTCACATACACTCTTGGAGTTGGGTCTGTGCTTCCAGGATCCCCCAAAATGAGACTTTCCAAAGAAATCATCACCTGCTTGCCCCAAATCCATGGATCTCTTCTTTGAACTCTATAGCCCTTTGGAGCCATATCATGCCATTCGACTCTCCCCTGAGACAAAACTCAAAACCAAACTTGCTGCCACTGAGTCAGTTCTGACTCATGGTGACCCCATGTGTGTAGAGTAGGACTATTGCATAGAGTTTTTTGCTGTAATCTTTACTGAAGCAGATTACCAGGCCTTCTGTGGCACTGCTGGGTGAATTTAAACCATCAACCTTTAGGTTAATAGATGAGTACAAAATGCTTATGCCACTCCAGGACTTAGACTGGCCTTATTCAACCCATATTAGAGTCTATGAGCAACTTGGAGGCAGGAAACTAAGGATACAGTAGTATGAAGGACAGGGCACTGGCTTTCAAGACATACCTGTTTGGGTTTAAATCATTGCCTAAGGCATTTGACTGCTAACCAGAAGGCTGGTGGTTCAAACCCACCAGCCACTCCTTGGAAGTGAAGACTGGGCAATCTACTTCCATAGAGATACTGCCTTGGAAACCCAAGGAGGGGTTGCTAGGAGTCTGATTCAACTTGACGGCAGTGAGTTTGTTTTTTTTTTTGTTGTTGTTGTTGTTTAGTTCCCTTACTAACCTGTGTGAGACATGTAGCCAGTCATTAAGCCACTATTGGAATCACTTGGGGGACTTAAAGTGCTGTCTGGGTCCTGCTCTTAGAAATTTTTATTTAATTGGGCTTGGGGTGTAGCCTATGCATCAGAATTGTAAAAAGCTGCTCCTCTAATGATCTTAATTAGCAACAAAGTTGGAAAGTCACTGACTTAATCTGAGTAGGGAGGTTAAAATTTACTCCCAGATAAAATACCTCTTACCCAGAGTTGCTGGCAGTGTATGAGATGCCCTGTGCAAAGCTTCTGGTGTGTTGCATTTGCTGCCAATAGATGGTAGTCATCGTAGTTAATGCTTCAGTTTTGTAACATCCATGACAACACCTACCACTGTGTCCTGAACTGAGTAGGTACTCAAAGCCTATTTCCAAATACTACATTTATGATTTGTTCATAGCCTCTGGGGAACTTTCTAGTGATTACATTTGTCACAAGTAGTCTTTGCACTTTTCATCTTATATACAGCTGTACTGAGCTTCAGGAGGCTCCTGTCCCCGTAATGCATGTGTGATTTCCACCTGAGACTGCATCCTGCAGTCCCATTCAGAAGGCACTGACTTGGTACTGATGCTGTTGTTTCCAAGGGGAACTGCCACCTCTTGCCACTAAGTCATGGTGGGCCAGTGGCCCGGAGAGTACCAGAAACAGCTTTTAAACATAATGATAGGGTTCAGCTTCCAAGAAAGCTAAGGGAATGATGATGAGACCATTGCACGCCTGCCCTTTGCTGAGGGTCAGATGCGTCATGCAATGTTATGGAGGGCTGATGGTTTTTGCAAAGCCTTGGGTAGGCAATGCTGCCTTTAATGGTGAATTTTTGCCTTGAGGAAATCAATCAAAGGGAAGATTATGGTTTAGAATCATCAGACTTTCTTCTTTGCATTCACTTGCTCTTTATCAGGACCAAATAACTATTAGTAGTCCTATCTGATTCCAGAGAAAAGAAATGACTACTGATGATTTGGGATTTTAGTGCTGTTAAATGAAATGCTTATAGAATAAATAGTACCTCTGATTATGAGGGATATTGAAGAGGTTCAGTGCTCTGCAGGGCTGAAGAGAAATGATGAGAGGCCTCATAAAAGAACAGTCAATTATTTTAAAGATGAGTTGGCATCTTTTAATTTCTCACCAGATAATGAAATATCTATTTAAGCCCGAGGCTGTTGTATCAGTTCTGCTATATTCAAAAACATTTATTCACCAATCATTTATTGAGTACTCTTCAGTGCCCAACCCTGGGCTGGGGACTGGAGAGGCACAGAGGGATGAGCCTCTATCACTGTCGTTGGGGTTACTGTCCACTGAGGGAGAAGTGCCTGATGGAGAGGAGTACATACTCACTGGAGAGGGTGTGGCCAGAGCCAAGCTTGGAGGAAGGGAGGGCTTACTCAGGTGGGATGAGTTCTTAAACAGGGCAGTGGTCTGTGTGCATGTGAGCTGGCCTTAACTAGGAATACACACTTCCTTCATGGGCAGGAAGACATTCCACATCCTGAGCCCACCAACTGCTTCAGAGAGCAGACCAGGCTCATGCTATAGTCTGAGAGGCCTCTGTAGTCAGCCAGGCAGCAGGGCAGTTTATGGAGGACAAAAGACATGGACTCTAGCCCAGGTTTGCCTCATGCCTGTGTATAACATACCATCCTGACCCACTACACTACAGTGTCTCCACGTGCAAAATGCACTTCTGATGCCTTCTGAGGAGCCCCTTGCTGGTGCAAACAGTTAAGCGCTCAGCTACTCACTGAAAGGTTGGTGGTTTGAACTCACCCAGAGTTCAGACTTGCTCAGTAGAAAGGCTTAGTAATAAACCTCTAAAAGACCACAGCCACTGGAAACTCTCGGGAAGATTTAAAGTACATCTTTTCTGTGGTAAGTGCAATGAGCAAGTATGCAGACTTCATGCATATGTTTTAGCGACCCCTCCTTGGATTTCCAAGGTGTTATCACTAGGGAAATAGATTGCCCAACCTTCCTTCCAAGGAGCAGCTGGTGGGTTTGAACCACCAGCCTTCTGGTTAGCAGTCAAATGCCTTAGGCACTATGCCACCAGAGCTCCATTCTAGAGCTAGTTTTGCTTATTTCTTTGTAGTTTTCTGGATAAATTTGCAAGTGATGTATACTGTGGACAAGCAAGATGTTTGTGTGTGGTAATTATAATATGAAAATTAAAACAACTCAAAACATTCTAGAGCAGTTACACTCTGACACACGTGGAGTCTCCATGAGTCAGAGTCAACTCCATAGCAACTGGTTTAGTTTTTTGGTTGGTCCTATCTGAATCCCTAACCATAGTTACTGATGGGAGTCAGGAGGCTTCCAGAGTCTACAGAACCCCAGGTAGAAGGGCTTGATGGGGTCATAGGCAACACAGGTTTCCAAAATTAGTAGATTCTCATTTATTCTTCTTTTAGACCTCTTAAAAGCATTCAGTCCTCAGCCCTTCCCCCAGGCTGCAGGCAGAGGCTGCAAGAAGGAAGAAATAATGATGTCATTATGAACATCTCTCTGAGGAATTGAATTCTTTGTGAGTTCCAACTCTAGTGCAGAGGAAAGAGCAGGGACAGTGAAAGCAAACCTGGGGCTGTGCTGATGGCATCACTGGCCTCTCAGAATCTTGGTTTCTTCATCAATAAATGAGGATCAGTGCAGTTATTGATGGGCTTGTGGGGGCTCCATGAGATCATCTGTGAAAGCCCTTACCAGAAGGCCTGGTCATTGGGAGCACTCAGTAGGTGGTAGTCAGCAACATCCATCATACATGGCCTGTTCCTCAGTAAAGGGGTGCATGATAAGGAATGTGGGGACCAGTGCTGGAGGCACCCAGCCACCTCCATCCAGGACAAAGGGTGTGTGGACTGTAGACTACTACTTTCTCCTGCTTGGCTCATAGTCACTTCTCAATAATGTTTATTGAATGGATGATTGGATGGGTGGATGAATGAATGAATGAGAAATGAGAGCTAGCCCTCAGGTATTTTCATTTTCATTTTTGCTAGGAATGTTGTCTGCATGTCTGTATTGTTAGTGTGAATTTTTCTTTAGTCTACCTTGGGGGAAAAAAAAAGATTTCTGCAGAGTTTTATATAGTGTGAGATGTATAGTAATCGGGTTCTTGGGGAAGCAGACCTTTGGGGAAGATACTCACTGACAGCTGGGCACTCATTCTGAGGGCTTTAATGATGGATGCCTGGTATGAGACTTTGAAGCCAAGACCCTTATCTGTGTCTGGTGGGGATACAGCTTCAGCCCTGAGGTGGGCTATGGCAGGAGTATGGTCTACCAAGAGTCATTGCTACACCCTTGTCAGGTTTCCCTCCTCCTCGAGGGTCCACATCTCTGTGGCTAGCTGGGGTTCAAGGGAAGCATGTGGCTGGGAAGTAAAGCAGGGTGTCTGATCCTCCCAAGCTTTGAGTTCTAGCTGTAGTCTCATTCATGGCTGGCTTAGGTGAGTGATGGAGTCTTTTGGTGGCACAAACTCCTAAGTGCTTAGCTACTAACTGAAAGATAGGTAATCCAAATCTCCCCAGAGATACTTGGCCAACTGACTGGAAGAGATCCATATTTGTACCCATTCCAAAGAAAGGTGATCCCACAGAATGTGGAAATTATAGAACAATATAATTAATATCGCATGCAAGTAAGATCTTACTGAAGATAATTCAAAAACATTTGCAGCAGTATATTGACAGAGAACTTCCAGAGGTGCAAGCTGGATTCAGAAGAGGACGTGGAACAAGGGATGTCATAGCTGTTGTCAGATGGATCTTGGCTCAAGGCAAAGCATACCAGAAAGATGTTTACTTGTGTTTTATTGACTATGCAAAGGCATTTGATTGTGTGGATCATGACAAATTATGGATAACATTAAGAAGAATGGGAATTCCCGAACACTTGATTGTACTCATGAGGAACCTGTACCTTAACCAGGAGACTGGCATTCAAACGGAACAAGGGGACACTACATGGTTTAAAATCAAGAAAGGAGTGCATCAGGGTTGTATCCTTTCACCACACTTACTCAATTAATATGCTGAGCAAATAATCTGAGAAGCTGGACTATATGAAGAAAAACATGGCATCAGGATTGGAGGAAGAATCATTAACAACCTGAGATACACAGACAATACAACTTTGCTTGCTGAAAGTGAGGATGACTTGAGGCACTTCTGATGAAGGTTGAAGAATACAGTCTGCAGTATGGATTACGTCTCAATATAAAGAAAACAAAAATCCTCACAACTGGACCAATGAGCAACATCACAATACGTGGAGAGAAGATTGAGGTTGTCAAAGAATTCATGTTGCTTGGTTCTACAATTGATGCCAATGGAAGCAGCAGTCAGGACATTAGACAACGTGTAGCATTGGGAAGGTCAACCATGAAGGAACTGTTTCAATTGCTGGGGAGCAAGAATGTCTCCTTGAGGACTAAGGTGGGCCTGACACAAGCCATGATATTTCCAATTGCCTCATATGCATGTGAGGACTGGACAATGAATAAGGAAGACCAAAGAAGAGTTGATGCTTTTGAGTTGTAGTGCTGTCAAAAAATGCTAAAAGTACCATGGACTGCTAAAAGAACTAACAGATCTGTCCTGGAGGAAGTGCACCCAAAATGCTCCTTGGAAGCAAGAATGGCCAGACTTCGTCTCACCTACTTTGGTCATGTTGTCAGAAGGGACCACTCCCTGGAGAAGGATGTCATGCTTGGTAGGGTGGAGGGTCGACGAAAGAGGGGGAGGCCTTCAATGAGATGGATTGACATGGTGGCTGTGATGATGGGCTCAAGTATAGCAGGGATCATGGGTCTGGTGCAGGATTGGGCAGCGTTTCGTTCTGCTGTGCCTGGGATTGCTATGAGTCGGAAATGACTCGACGGCACCTAACAACAACAGAGATGCCTCAGAAGAAAGACCTGGTGATCTACTTCTGAAAAACCAGACACTGAAAACCCTCTGGAGCACGGGTCTACTCTGACACACATGGGGTAACCATGAGTTGGAATCTACTCAGTGGCAACTGGTGTGGTTTTGATTGGTATGAGCTTAAAACTCAGCAGAGACTAGAGGGCCCATCTCAGAGTATGGCTTCGAGAGCTAGACTTGTTTGGCCTAAAGGTGAAGCATTGGAGAGGAGAAAAGAAAACCTTGTCTTCAGGCATAAGTGGTTATCATCTGGTCAGTAACATTTGAGGTTGGGCTGGGTGTGTGGCAGAGAGGGGGCAGGAACTTTGGGTTCTGTACCTGCCTGACTGGAGACAAATGGAATTTTCAGGAAACTGGTATAGCCCAGTGTGGCAGAGTTCTTGGTTTTGTTAAAAGGGAAAATACATGGTTCCACCCAAGGCCTAAGGTGCCTATAAGCTGGAAAAAAGCTATTTGATATAAACACTCCGGGGGAACATTGCAGTGGCAGAGTGGAGCCACAGACTTTGGGCTTCCAGATAGCACTGCCTGTTTGTGGGAACCAGTCTGGGAATGGGAGCCATGGGGCATGACCAAAATCTCCAGTTGTCTGGGATCAACCAAAACACTCACGTGTCTTCAGCCATAAGAATCTGTCTTTCTCTCTCTCTCTCTAGTCTTGCCCACATCTAGACATGGTCCTGCCCAGTGGGAGGTGGGGTTAATTTGCTCCCTTGGAAGTCCCTCTGTGGAGAGGTGGAATGTCCACAGAAGGGCAGCAGTGTCCTCCAGAGAACTGCATTGGCCAGATTTACACTCTTGTTAAATGTTTTATAGCGTGTCACACTGAGTAAAATGAAATTGGTCAGGAAGGTTTTTAACCAATTCATCAGTCCAAGTAAATCCCCGTTAAGAGGTAGAAATGAGCTCTTATGGGGATAATAGCGATAGGGAAACAAAGTACAATAATATTCTTCTGTTTTCAAATTATATATAAAATCAATTGCTGGTTTCCTGCTAAAGAGCCTTATGTCTTACACTATAATTTATTCTGGGAGACCAGGCCAGAGGGGCATTGGCAGGCTGGTGACCCTTTCCCCAGCAAGGAGGTCTAAGATACTCACACTAGAGGCTTGAGATGAGGAGGCTTTGCTAGTTGTGGGGGTTCCATAGGGCTGATAGTGTGTGACTCAGCAATCAAGGACTCTAAGGAGCAGGTGGGGCATGCTAACCCTTACCCCAAGCACCAGCCACTGTCAAGGCACCACACATGCTTTATCTCATTTCATCCTGAAGACAGCCCTGCAGAGGAGCTATTGTGTCTCTTTGCAGACACTAAACTTTAGGTCCCAATGAGGATGTACATTCTGAAATACCTCACAGCTGGTTGGAGGTAGAGCTGGGAGTGTAACCCTCTGCCCTTGGGTGGGGCAGTGAGTACTTGAGTTTCATATAGCCCTAATGAGGAGAGTAGGAGCCTAAGGAAGCTGGAGGAGAAGGTGGGGCTGGGGAAGTCTGCTAAGGCAGCACCTTGGGCAAAGGAGAGCTGCCAGAAGGAACAGGTGTGGGGTGCAGTTGCAGAGCCTGTGCTCGGTTGTATACTCCCTTAGGGCAGAGACCACATCTGTCATGGGCCTACATATCTCTAGTGCCAGTAGCACAGAATGTTGTTGCTAGTTGCTGTTGAGTTGGCTCTGATTCATGGCAACATTGTGGACAATAGAAAGAAACCGAGCCGTGCTGTGTCATCAAATGATCTCTGTATGCATGAGTCCATTGTTGTGGCCATTGTGTATTTTAAATGCCTTCCAATCTAGGGGCCTTATCTTCCAGCACTGTATTAGAGAGTATTCTGTTGTGATCCATAGAGTTTTCATCTGCTAATTTTCAGTAGTGGATTGCCAGGTCTTTCTTTCTAGTCTCTCTTCGTCTGGATGCTCCACTGAAACCTGTCCACCATGGGTAACCCTACTGGCATTTGAAATGCTGGTGGCTTAGCTTCTAGCATGATAACAATACACAAGCTATCACAGTATGACAAACTGACAGATGGGTGGTGTTGGCACAGGGTAGGTGCTCATTAAGTGGTAATGAATGGATGAATGAGTACTATTACTCCTGGGGTTAATTGAAAATATAAAACAGGCTCAAGAGTAGAGGTCATTCTACTTAATCAGAATTGTAAGGAACTGAGAGAGACATTACAAAATAAATTTCAAGAGGTCTTGATTCTAAGGAAGAACCTGTGATGTCTGACCTTCAGACATATGTGATGATGAGAGTGAAAAGCCTCAGCCATCTTGGGTGTGGAGAGAGTCGGACTCTCATACACTGCTGGTTGGACGGTATAATGATATAACCACTGTGAAAAGCAGCGTGGTGATTCCTTAAAAAGTTGGAACTAGAAATACATTTGATCCAGCCATTCCGTTACTAGGTATATATCCTAAAGAAGTGAGAGGCAAGACAAGAACATATATATGCACATCCATGTTCATCACAGCACTATTTACAAAAGCCAAAAGATGGAAAACAACCTAGGTGCCCATCAACAGAAGAATGGATAACCAAACTGTGGTACATACACACAATGAAATACTATGCAACCCTAAAGAACAACGTAGAATCGCAAAAACACCGCATAATGTGAACTTGGAGGACATTATGCTGAGTGAGATAAGTCAATCACAGAACAACAAATATTGTATTAGGCTGTTATTGTAAAAAGTCAAGGAAAGGTTTATATGTGGAAGGAAATTTTCTTTGTTGGTTACCAGGGTGCAGGGAGGGGAGGGGAGGGAGCACTGTTAGATAGGTAGAGACAAGTATTGATTTGGGTGAAGAAAAGGGCAGTGTACCAAATGTGAGTGATCAACATGGTGGCATTGAGGAAGAGGAAGACAGAGGTACATGGAAGGTACAGACAGCAAAGATGAACCCCTTTGCACATACCAGTCAGTGATGGCAAACATTGATGGATAGATGAGTGGACAGGCTGAACTATTAGGTATGTCTATGAAGGGACAGTGTGCCAAAGACCATGTATAGGGTTGGGAGACAATGGTCCTATACGTGTATTTGTATATTCTATAAGAATTCCCAGGAATATGGTAAAGCTGACAAGGGGAAAGGTTGTAGTCATTTCTTGGCCACAGCCAGCTACCCAGAGGGAATGAGTAGTTGGACCTGAGGGCTCAGGACCATAGTCGTAGGGGACATCAACCTCAATTGGCATAACATACTACCCAAAATGTTTTTCACATCCTACTTTGGTGAGTAGCTACTGGGATCTTAAAAGCTTGCAAGCAGCCATCTAGATGCAATGATGGGTCTCTCCTCATCCAGAGCAAAGAAGAAATGAGGAAAATCAGAGACACATGGAAACAATCCAAGTGACTTGTACACCATGTGATCCTCAGCCTATATGAATATGAGACCAGAAGAACTAGATGGTGCCTGGCTACCATTGTCAACCTCTCAGAGGGACATCTATGTAGGAGATCCTGGATAGAGAGGAAGAACAATGTGGAACAAAACTCAAAATCATTAAATAAAAAAAGAACCAAACTTGCTTGTCTGACAGAGCCTGATGGAACCACTGAGACTATGGCCCCTGGCTGCCCTTCAGGTCTGGAATTGAACCCACACCTGTGGCTTCCAGCCAAAAAAAAAAAGACAGGCACATGAGCTGAACATTTACATTAGGTAGATGCTCTTCTTGGAGAGATCAGTCATGGGAGAATAGAAAGGCTGTGTATGTACAGAGAGATAGCTTGGGAGGTAGGAATACATGGGAGGGAAAGACAAAGGGAAGAGGTAACTAAGGGAAGGAAGTGGGAGGGGAACTGTTGCATTGTGGTAAATTGTAGTCAGTGTCGTGAGAAAGTGTATGTGAACTGCTGTATGGAAAGTGAATTTGTTCTGTAAACTTTCACCCAAATCACAATAAAAATTAAAAACAAAACAAAACAAAACAGAAAACCCTCAGACATCTTAAAATACATTTTTATGAAGACTATGAGCTCTTTTGGGAGTGCTGGTAGCGTAGTGCCTAAGGCACTTGACTGCTAACCAGAAGGCTGGCAGTTCAAACCCACTAGCCACTCCTTGGAAGGAAGGTTGGGCAATCTACTTCTGTAGTGATACTGCCATGGAAACCCAAGGAGTGGTCGCTATGAATTGAGTCTGACTCGATGGCACATAACAACAACAACATGAGCTTTTTTGCAAGGGAAGGGACTGAGTCCTGCTCATACATGTGTCCCAACATCTAGGCCAGGCTGACAAACATGTAGTGGGGGCCGTTGAGTACTTGTTGAATGAGTGAGTGAACAGAAAATTCCCCACTACCTTTTTTCAGAGAGTGTATTAGCAGATGAATCAGAATGGCTCCAACCATTATGTGTGGAGACCCTTCCCCCCAGTCTCTGGGGAGACAACTGAATCAGGACCACAGTCATCACAATACCGTAAGAGCTACATTGACAGCAGTGCTTTTATGGAGAGACTGACCTTGGGCATAACATTAAACTGACTTTTCCATGGAGTGAGTCAAAAGGCTAAAAAATATACCTCATCAAATTTCTGTGACTCCTCTGGGCAGATTGTGGCTTTGTGCAAACCACTGAAGTTTCAGAACCTGTCTAAGAGTCTGTCACCAAACATGTTGGCAGAGCAGTCATAGCTGGCAATCCAGCCTGTAAATTGCAGAAGACCCTGCTCTGCTTCCCTGGGGTAAGGAACGCTCACAGAATGATGCCTTTAGCTCTCTCCCTGATGCAACCTGACTCCTCCCCTTAGCTCCACCCAAGAATTAAAACTCCTCCAGGATGGGCAGAGCAATCTAAATTTGCCACACATTTTAATATTAAGGCAAGAATTGCCAACATCTGCCATTTGAGGGAGGATCCCTGGTGGCTCAGTGGTTAAGCACTTAGTTGCTTACTAAAAGGTTACCAGTTCCAACCCATTAGCTGCTCGCAGGAGAAAGATGTGACAGTCTGCTTCTGTAAAGACTCACAGCCTTCAAAACCCTAAGGGATAGTTCTACTCTGTCCTCCAGGGTTGCTCGACAGAAGTAGGTTTGGTCTTGATTTGGCCATTCGAGGGAGCAACTGCTGTGTATGCGGCCATAGGCCAGGTGCTATATGTATGGGATTTCAGAGAATCCTTGAAACAATGCTGGGGAATGGTACTGTTCTCTGAGCCTAAAGTGGAGGGACACTGAGGCTCAGAGGCCTTGAACAACTTGCCCAAGGCCAGTCAGCCAATAAGAGGTAGGGGAAAAAAAAAAAAAAAGAAAGAAAAACCCAAACTCACTGCCATCGAGTTGGATCCGTAGTGACCCCTCCTTGCATTTCTGAGGTGATATCACTACGGAAGTAGATTGCCCAAACTTCCTTCCAAGGAGTAGCTGGTGAGTTTGAACCACCAGCCTTCTGGTTAGTAGTCTAATACCTTAGGCACTATGCTACCAGAGTTCCCATAAGAGGTAGAGCCAGGGTTCAAATAGCGTCTGCCTGAGGCCAAAGTCCCCACGTTTCCCACTGTGCCCAGAGAGCTAGTCAACATATCTTGGAATGGACTCACAGGAGACCTCATGAATCAGAAGAAAAAAACACATTCTAGAGTTCCTGGTTCAGCACTCAGCCTGGGTGTGGTTCTGGACAGGCCATCCCACTGCTCCAAGCCTCTACTACCACATCTGTACAAGAAGGGCACTGAATAAGCTGGGGTTGATGACTCTGGGTGCATTTGTGTGCTGCTACTTGTATATTAAGGAGTTCTGGTGGTGTAGTGCCTAAGACATTTGACTGCTAAGCAGAAGGCTGGTGGTTCAAACCCATGAGCTACTCTGCAGAAGGAAAACTGGGCAATTTACTTCTATAAAGATTTACTATTTCAGAAATCCAAAGGGGGTATTGTGAGTGTGTGTTGGCAAGTTAGAATCTTAAAATGAACAACAATGTGAATATTGATGTGACTGTATGTATATGTTGACGAGTTAGAGACCTACAACTCTCCCTGGCAATCATACATCCTAGAAGGCAAATATGCAATCTGCTCTTTTGGAGACCTCCAATAATGCCTGCAATTTCCATCTGCCTCTTCTTCCTGCTCCAGCTAGTGGCCACCTGGGCTCAGGGCCTAGTGAGGACCAGCAGCCACTCAACTTGCAAATAGGAATCAGTAGGGGAGCAAAATTGGAACTTCAAACCCCCAGGCCCTGCCTTACAGTGCTAACATTTGATTTGCAGGTGAGAATTCGAATCAGTGCTTTCTGCTGCTTTCTTGTCTCTGAGTCCTTACCTACTGTCTCATCTCTACTATATCTCTTTCACCAAAGGGTTGCGCAGTGAACCAAGCCCCACAGGCAAGCAGACTAGATACTTGGACAGGAAGACAGGTGGAATAAAGAAGGAAGGGAAAGGAGAAGGGAGAAAAAGGGATGTCAGAGAAAACCAGCTATGGTGAGGGAATGCCATGAGCATGGGTACTGCTTGCCTAGCACCCTTGGGCCTAGGCTCCCACCAGACCTCCTGGGTCTCACCATGCTGCCCTCTGTTCTTTTGTTCCTTCCAGAATCCTAGATTGGGTTTAAGGAAACTGAAGGTGTTAGCCATAAACAGTGCCAACTAGTGTGGGTTTTTATACCCATACCTTTATTTCCTCACCCATAAATCTCCAAGGAGGTTAAGTATTTTGGCATCAGGATTACTGGGTCTAGGTCAGCAGCCATTTTTGTTCACGTGTTTTGCAGCATTTAGGGGATCCTCACTCCTTTTTCTTGTGCTTATTTTCCTCTTTGGCCTGGATGCTGGAAGCACTGCCCCTGACTGGGCAGCCGGGCACTGGCAGGAAAGCTGTGCTGTTCCTTCTGCATACACTGGCAAGGGAAGAGGTCAACTGCATTATTTTTTATTATTCACCTGCTGAGAAAAATATAGTTTTGGGATTGGGGTTATTTTCCCAAGCTCTCTGCTCAGTGTGTCCTTAATGTTTCCTTGCTGGTCCTTTTCCGTGACATGTGATGGCCTGTGAGAGAATGGATAGTTCTTATTTTGACATTGGGAGGGGGCTTGTTCTGAGGAAGAACCACTGCCATAGCAGCAGCTTCTGATGAGTCCTGTGTCAAGTATAAATACAGAAAAAGGGCTTGTGCAAAGTTGTGGGAGGACCAAAATGGGCATTGTGTCACAACACAACCAGAGCTGGATGCAGAGAAAAACAAGGAATATTCTGAGATTATCTGTTCAATAGGTAAAAATGGTTGAGTTAAACAAAACCAAATAATTGCTATTGCCAGGTACTGTGCTAGGCAGAGAGCCCTAGTGGCTCAATGGTTAAGCACTTGGTTGTCATCTGAAAGGTTGGCAGTCCAAATCCACCAGCCCCTCTGCAGGGGAAAGATGTGACAGTCTGCATCCTTAAAGATGCCAGCCTTGGGAACTCTATGAGGCAATTCTACTTTGCCTTTAGAGTGAAATGAGTCAAACTCAATTCCATGGCAGCCAGTTTGGTATAGTTTGGTGCTAAGTAGAAAGTATGGATTTGACTACAAAATGACTGAGTTTTGTTCACCGTGCCTCAAAATTGGCAGCACAGTAAAAAAAAAAAAAAAAAAAATCCATAGAAAATTCATTGAATTTGTTCATTCATTCATACTGCCTCCATGTGAGTTCATTCATTCATACTGCCTCAGTCTGAGTTCATTCATTCATGCTGTCTCAGTCTGAGTTCATTCATTCATCCTTTCTCAGTCTGAGTTCACCTAAAACCAGACCCTGAGACAAGGAGCAAGTATATGCTTTAGGAAGTGATCTCAGGAAATGCAGTGAGAGATTGGAGAGGTGAGAAAGGAAAGAAAACAAGTCAATAAAAGGGTACATTAATGAGAAAGTCACCTCTGAGGGCAGCTGGGGCCCAAACCCACTGGGAGACTTTTTGGGACATGCTTCAGAATGATCCCTCCAGGAGTGAGGAAGCAAGGGTATTTGTTTACCAATTCCTATCCCTAGTTGTTGAGGGTTTCTCCTGGGCTGTTTATTAACTCCTTAGTACGTCTGGCCTGCCCTCCATGTAAGCAAGCAGCCTCCATGGCTAGAGAGTGACCTTTGAGTATATGAGATCTGTCTGTAGGTGTCTTCTGGTGGTGGTGTTGTTGTTAGGTGCTGTCGAGTCATGTCTGACTCATAGCAACCCTATGCACAGCAGAACAAAACACCGCCTGGTCCCATGCCAGCTCCATGATCCTTGCTATACTTGAGTCCATCGTGGCAGCCACTGTATTAATCCATCTTGTTGAGGGCCTTTCCTCTTTCATCAGCCCTCCGCCTTACCAAGCATGGCATCCTTCTCCAGGGAATGGTCCCTTCTGACAACATGACCAAAGTTAGGTGAGACAAAGTCTGGCCATTCTCGTTTCCAAGGAGCATTCTGGCTGTACTTCCTCCAAGACAGATCTGTTAGTTCTTTTATCAGTCCATGGTATATTCAGCATTCTTTGCCAGCACCACAACTCAAAAGCATCAATTCTTCAGTCTTCCTTATTCATTGTCCAGCTCTCACATGCATACAAGGTGATTGAAAATACCATGGCTTGTGTCAGGTGCACCTTAGTCCTCAAGGAGACGTCCTCGCTCCTCAGCAGTTGAAAGAGGTCTCTGACAGCCAACTTCCCCAGTGCTATATGTTGTCTTCTGCTGGGGCATACAATATATGGGCAGGACAGAAAGCATCTGCTACACACACATTGGGAGCTCTGGTAGCATAGTGCCTAAAGCACTTGACTGCTAACCAGAAGGCTGGTGGTTCAAATCCACCAGCCACTCCTCGGAAGGAAGATGGGGCAATCTACTTTGGTAGTGATACTGCCTTGGAAACCCAAGGAGGGGTCGCTATGAGTCGGGTCCGACTTGATGGCACATCAACAACAACAACAATACACACATTTGCCTGTTCCTTGCTATATTCATTTATTGAATCCTCTGCTAGTTTTCTCCATCAGTCAGTCATTTATCAGAAGCATAAGAAGCATTGGCTCACACCCAGGTGAGCAGACAGGACCTAGGAGACCACGGGTATTTAATAGTCAGATGTAGGCAAGAAAGTAGGCTAGAAGTCCAGCAGAGAAATCAGAGCCTGGGACAGTCCCAGGAACCTTAGGAGGTGGGGATTCAGCATCCAATCACAGGCACTCAGGCCTTGTTGGAAGGTTCACAATAAGACTTAGCTTGTCACATGCTTCCTGCCAGGACAGAGCCCAGTCCAGGCACTGGGCAGTCTGAAGTCTGCTCTGGAAGTGACAAAAATGTTCTGGTGCGTGGGGCTGGCATTTGAAGATACAACCTGAGTTTTGAAGCTCAGGTACAGGTTTCCCCTAGTGCCTAGTGTGCTGTGAGGAGGACAAGAAGCAGAGAACTATGACTAGAGTAGACAGACTCACCAGCCTGTGTCAGCCAACCCCCCAGTTACCAGTGCTGCCAGGATTTACTGAGCATTAACAGTATTCCAAGACCTCTGCCAGATGTGTGCCAGTGACTTGGACACAGCCTCTGCCTTCAGTAAGCTCCCAGTTTGATGGGGCACACAGGTAAGCAGACAAGATTGATCACGGGCTTGTGAGTGCCAGGCCCCTATCCCAGCCTGGGTTTGGATATATTGTTAGATGATTACTTTTAGAAATACCAGATGGACAGAAGGGAAGGCTGTCCTCAGAATATTTTATTCTCCTGGGAGCTGCTAATAGGTTATCTGGGAACAAAAGTCTTTATGAGCAATTACAATTAAGCTATGGCTGTTGATGTTTATGATGTTTTCCATGATTATTATGAATTCACAATACATACCTGCTGAGTGGAGGCTCTGAGAAGTCCTGCAATGGTGGATTCTGTTTTACTTTGGTTAAATCATCCTTTTTCAATCCTCTTGATTTATTTTATTTATTAATTTTTTTAAATTTACAAAGCAGATTCATTTTACACTCAACAGTTTCTACATATTTTGTTTCATGGCACCAATTACAATCCCCACAATGGAACAGCTCCTCTCTCACGTCCTCTTTGTGGTTACCCCTTCCCTGTATCCTTCTTCCCTGTGTATTTTTGTCTGTTTATTTTTCCCCTTATGTAAATGCTGGCCTTCTGATCTCTCATGGTTGACTGTCCTGAGGGATGCATCTCCCTGGGGTAGGTATTCAGCTCCTAGGCCTATGGGTTGTTTGATTGAGAACTAACCCATGGGAGTGAGTCCAATTCCAGGCCTGAAGGGTAACCCAGGGCCATAGTCTTGGAGGTTTCACCAGTCTGTATTGGACTGGTAATTCCAGTCATTTATTTATTTATTTGTGATTTGGGTGAAAGTTTACAGAGCAAATTCACTTTCCAAACAGCATTTCACACACACGTTGTCTCATGACATTGACTACAATTTACCCCAATGCAACAGCTCCCCTCTTACTTCCTCCCAATAGTTACCTCTTCCCTGTGTCCATCCCTCCATGCACTCCTGACCCCGAGCTGTCTCCCTGTACATAAGCAGCCATTCTTTCTCCCATGATTGTTCTCTCCAAGGAGTGTATCTACCTCAACTCATATGCCTGTCTTTTATTTGGCTGGAAGCCGCAGGTGTGGGTTCAGTTCCAGACCTGAAGGGCAGCTAGGGACCCTAGTCTCAATGGTTCCACCAGGCTCTATCAGAGCAGCAAACCTG
>NW_006921775.1:3148462-3167630 GCF_000298275.1 Orycteropus afer afer
GGGAAGATTAAGAATAATAATATAAAGGAAAAAAGTATTAATGATATTAGTTGTTTTAAAACAGACAAATACAAGCAAACTAATCACCAGAAAGAAGAAAGTGAAAAAGAAAAAAAAAATTAAAATAAAAAAAGAGAAAAAAAAAATCGGTGGAGGATAGGGCAGGGCACCCACGCTCTGTCTGAGCACACAGACTGTTATGGAGTTCCTGTGGGCCCAGAAGGTAGGTGGGAGTGGGGGATGGCCACACCTCTGTTCACCAAGTGGGTGTGGCATATAATAGTAACAAGAGGAATGTTGTACCTTTTCAGTCTTTCAGGTCCCGAGTGTCCTTGGGGTTGCTGGAAAGCAGAATATGTTCTTAAGCCCCAGGAATCTGTGAGAGCACTGTCTCTTTAAATATCCGCAATAGTCAAGCCACTTTTTAAACCTTCAAAATGGCAGCATCCTCCGGACCTGCAAAATCCACAGTTCAGCCGACCTTTCTCTTCACCTTCTCCATTTGTTCCCCATCCACTGTGCAGAGTCCTCCATGCAGTCCCTGGCTAATAGGGTGATTTTTAGGTTAATTCTTAGGTTCTACCATCACTCGGGAATCTCCAAGTTGTCTGTGCCATCAGGATCACTTAGGATAGCTGCCAGACTGCAGCTCTGTCTGTCTCTTTTTTTGGTATTTTCCCGCAAATTCTTCTGCTAGTTGGGGTTAAGTTCACTTCTATATCCTTCCCTTCAAGGCTCAGGGGTCCTAGATTATCTCCTGTGTCTGTGTTAATTGGTTTCCCTTTTCTTTGTTGAAGAGGGCCTGTGCAGTCTTTCTGCCTAGTCCCCCATCTTGCTGGAACCATCTGTGATTTTATTTTTGTCTTCCTGTTCTGGAATTCTGATTGTTGTTGTTGTTGTTGTTATGTGCTATCGAGTCGAACCCAACTCACAGCGACCCCTCCTTGGGTTGCCGAGGTAGTATCACTACGGAAGTAGATTGCCCAACCCTCCTTCTGAGGAGTGACTGGTGAGCTTGAACTGCCAGCCTTCTGGTTAGCAGTCAAGTGCCTTAGGCACTATGCTACCAGAGCTCCTGGAATTCTGATTACATGTAGGTTATTCCTTTTGATGGTATATCTCACATGAACCTTAGGCTTTCTTCATTTTGTTTTGATTTTTTTTCTGATTGATCCCTTTCCAAAGTAGTATTCAGGTATTTGTCTTCAGTCCCATTTATTCTGTGTTCTATTGAATCAATTCTACTTCTTTGCCCTTTCAATGTGTTATCTCTTTCTGACAATTTAGCATTAATCTTCTGTATTTCTCTCTGTAGCTTTAGAATCATTTCTAATTTTTCATTTATTTTGTCATTTTATTCTTGTATTTTCTTCCAAAATTCTTCTAGGGATTTGTCTGTGTTTTCCTTGATATGTCTCACAATCCTTTGAAGATACCTAAATATAATTCTTTGGAATTCCTTATCGGGGAATTCCAGTGCTGCTTCTTCCTCAGGAATGTGTCTGAGTCTGTATCCTGCTTCCTTGTTTCTACCACTTTATCTTCTTTGTGTGGACTGTGATGGTGTGTAGTCCCCAAGACATTGTGATGTTACTATATTTAGATCTCTTGTTAACTGTTTGTGAAGAGCAGCTAAGGGGAGTCAGGCTCTTCTTGGTGGTTGTTTATTGTAGGCCCGTTGGTGGAGAAGGAGGTGGTGACTCTCACTCAATAAGTGAGTTGCAGGAGGTGTGGGTGTAGTTGTGAAGTATGGGGACTGTTGCTGTCTCCCACTCAGTTAGACAAAAATAACAATTGAATAACCATCAAAAAAGTAAACTCAAATGGACAAAAAGTACACTGTGTAAACACAGAAACAGCAACCAAAAAAGAGAAAAGGGAAAAAAAAAAAAGAAAACAAAAAACACTGCAACATCTGGGGAGAGGGCAATAAGAGAAAAAAGATAGAGAAGACGAATAATGAAGAAAAAAGTAGGAAAAATGCAAAAAGTAAAACAAGGAATGGGGTTAACCATGAGAAGGAAACAAAAGCAGGAATCAGGCACAGGGAAAAGAAAAAAAGCTGAAACCTAGAACCTCAGAAGGGAAGAATAAACAGTGATAATAAAAAGGACAAAAGTAATAATAATAGTAGTACTTTTAAAGCAGACAAAAACAAACTAAAAGAAAAAAATAAGAAAAAAAAATCTGGACAGGGCGAGGCAGGGCACCCAGGCTCCACTGGAGCACACAGACGGGTTGAATTCCTGCCAGCCTAGAAGATAGGTGGGAGTTAGGGATGGTCACACCTCCATTCACCAAGAGGTTGTGAGATATAAGAGTAACAAGGGAAATGTCGCACCTTTCCGGTAGTCGGGGAGTCCCGAATGTCCTTGCGGTTCCCATCAAGCAGAGCCTGTTCTTAAGTCCCTGGAATCTGGGATCATGCTGTCGCTTTAAATAACCAAAATGGTCAAGCCATTTGTAAACATTCAAAATGGCTGCACCCTCTGGACAGGCAAAAGTCCACAGCTCACCCTGCCTTCCTGTTCGTTGCTTCCCCTTTTATTCCCCAGCCACAAGATCAGTCCTCCGTGCAGCCCTTGGCTAGCAGGGCTGATTTTCAGGTTAATTCTTAGGTCCTACCACCACTCAGAAATATCAGGCTGTCTGTGCCATCAGGATCGCTGCCAGACCACAGCTCTGTATGTCTCTTTTTATGGTATTTTCATGCAAATTCTTCTGTTAGTTGAAGTTTAGTCCATTTCTATATCCTTCTTCTTTTCAAAGCTCAGCAGTCCAGGATTATCTTCTGTATCTGTGTTAATTGGTTCCCCTTTTCTTTGTTGAAGAGGGTCTGTGCAATCTTTCTGCCTATTCTGCCATCTTACCAGAACTTTCCCAAAGCTTATTCTTCAATTCTAGTCATTTTTAATGTTTTTGAATTTTGTTCCACATTCTTCCTCCTACTTTATCCAGGATCTCCAGTTTTGATCCATTTCTGAGTGATTGTCATTGGTAGCCAGCCACCATCTATCTAGTTCTTCTGGTCTCAAGGTCCTGTAGGCTGAGGTTCCCATGGTTATTATCATAGTCCATTAGTCACTTGGGCTAATTGTTTCCATATGTCTTTGATTTTTTCATTCTTCTTTGCTCTGGATGAGGAGAGACCAAAATAGTTGCATCTTAGAAGGGTGCTAGTAAGCTTTTAAGACTGCTACTCACCATAGTAGGCTGTACAACAATTTTTTTTTTTTTTTGAACTATGTATGCCAATTAAGCTCGATGTACCCTGAGACCACGGTCCTGAGCCTTCAGGCCTGGCGACTCATTCCTTTGAGGTGCTTGGTTGTGGCTAAGAAGCTACCCCAACCTTGTCCTCTGTTAGTCCTATAATGTATATGGATGTTTTGTAGCACATACAAATATGCATATAGGAATATCATCATTCAAACCTATTTATGATCATGGGTATGTTCCCATTCACCTACCCACACCTGTCTGCCTATGTGTCCACTCATAGATTAGTGTCTGTTATTACTGATAATGCAGTATTGTGTATATGATAGTATTTGCCTCTGTTCTCTGTTACTGTAACTTTTGTGCGCCTCTCTGTGTCCTCCTTTTTCCTATTCTTATTGTGCTGGTCTCACACTTCTGTTTCATTGCCTTTCCCTTTACCCAAATCAAAACGTGTCTTTCAACTAGTCGGCAACTTCTCCTTCTCTCCTCTTCCATTCCTGGTAACCACCAAAGTAAATTTCCTTCCCTGTGTAAACCTTTCCTTGTTTTTTCATAAGTATAGACTCATACAATATTTGTCCATCTGTGATTGACTTCTTTCATTCAGCATACTGTCCTCTAAGTTCATCCACATTGTGAGGTAATTGGTGGATTCTTTATTACTCTTTAATGTTGCATAGTATTTTATTATGTGTATGTACTATAACTTAGTTATTCATTCATCTGCTGATGGGCACTTAGATTGTTCTTATCTCTTTGCTATTGTCAGTAGTGCTGCGATGAACATGGGTGTGCATATATCTATTCGTGTCCCTAACTTTATTGATTTTAAAACTCTTTTCTAATGAAAGTTTCAATAAACTTGGTTTTGAAATACTCCTTGCCTGAAGACAATATCTCTTCTCACTAAAAACTCCCTGATATGTGAGTGTGTGTGGGAAAGGGAGAGAGTATGTATGCAAGAAAGAGGGTAAATATTCTGTTATATTCTTTTACACAGAAAGTATGTAGAGAACAAGAAACACACAAATCAATATATTTACTAAGTTTTGGAAACCCAAAATGCTTAGAACACAAAATGTTGTGTAGAAAAGGAAATGTGATTGTAGACATTTGAGTGAGTTATCTGTGAATGAGTTTACATAGTTACAATCATATAAACGCTGAATATTGAACTAATCAAAGTATAACATAGCTCTTTGGAGGATGGGAGATAGTGAGTGTATATGTCTTTATGTGTGTTGTTGTTGTTGTTAAGTGCCGTCGAGTCATTTCCGACTCATAGCGACCCCATGCACAGCAGAACGAAACACTGCCCGATCCCGCGCCAGCCCCACAATCCCTGCTATACTTCAGCCCATCATCGCAGCCACCGTATCAATCCATCTCCTTGAAGGCCGCCCCCTCTTTCGTCGACCCTCCACCCTACCAAGCATGACATCCTTCTCCAGGGTCTTTATGTGTATGTGTATGAAAATGAGATAGAAAAAGAGTAAAATCTTTCTCTTCTAGAGTGGAAAGTCAATAGACAATGCCTAAAACAACAGAAAAAATGCAGTGCTGTTAAGTTGATTCTGACTCATAGTGACCCTGTAGGACAAACTAGAACTGCCTCATAGGGTTGCCAAGGGGATAACTGTTATGAAAGCAGACTGGCATCTCTTTCTCCTGTGGAGCAGCTGGTGGGTTTGAACCACTGACCTTTTAGTTCGTAGCCAAGTGTTTTAACCACTTTGTCACCAGAACTCCTAGACAATGCTTAGGGATGAAAAATGAGCTAGCAACATAAGCATGTTATATAGGGATATGGAGGTAAATAATGAAAGAATAAGCTAAAATAGTTCAACACGGTTGCCTCTGGGAAGTGGGAAATTGGATGGAGGGAAGGCTCAGGATAACTGCTGTTTTTTGGAACAAGCCCTATACAACTATGTGACTCTTTAAACTTTATGAGTGTAGAATTTTGGTAGTAAAACCCATTGCCATCGAGTTGATTCCAACTCAAAGTGACCCTACAGGACTGAGTATAACTGCCCCATAGCATTTCCAAGGCTGTAAATCTTTATGGAAGTAGACTGCCTCATCTTTCTCCTGTGGTGTGGTTGATGAGTTTGACTGCTGACTTCTTGGTTAGCATCTAAATGCTTTAACCACTATGCCAACAGAGCTCCTTTGATAATAAAAGTAATCATAATTTTTTTTTAAAGAAACTATTCAAAAGTGGCTACATAATCTTAGAGGATCCTTTGGCTGTTAGGGTACCTGTACCTGCCTTGGAGGTGTCAGGCCTAGAGAACTGTAAGCTCCTGGCACTCTGACTTCTGAGGCCCCCACAGCAGTAGCCTCTGATCCTTGATCAATGATCAGAGTTTTAGGCTAGTCTGAGAAACCTGCCCAGGGCCCCTGCCATTCCACACTGGCATCCCTGCCTCCTGGGAAGGCTTCACTAACATTTAACAAACCTTGGTCATAAGGTTATCCAGCGTGAAGTTGGGACAGTTTTGTTGTCATTCAGTATCTCTATTTCCTTGTTCATAGAACACAAAATGACGTTGGCTCATTTCTTTCCCTTTATGTGTGTTGGGGGAGCTCTTGTGGCATAGTGCCTAAGGCATTTGACTGATAACCAGAAGGCTTGTGGTTCAAACCCACCAGCCACTCCTTGGCAGGAAGATTGGGCAATCTACTTCCTTAGATATACCACCTCAGAAACCCAAGCAGGGGTCACTGTGAGTCAGAAACGACTTGATGGCAGGGTTTTTTTTTTTTTTTTTTTTGTATGTGTGTTGGTGTCCTGGGATTGCCATAACAAGTGCCACAGATTTGGTGACTTACAAGAACAGAAATGTATCGTTTCTCACAATACGGGAGGCTAGAAGTCCAAATTAGAGTTGTTGTTGTTGTTGTTATGTGCCGTTGAGTCGGACCTGACTCCTAGCAACCCCTCCTTGGGTTGCCAAGGCAGTATCACTACCGAAATAGATTGCCCCATCTTCCTTCCGAGGAGTGGCTGGTTGTTGGTTCCCTCTGATTCTTCGAGGCAGAAACTGTTCCATGTCTCTCTCCTAGCTGCTTATAGCTCTTTCAGTTCCTTGGCCAACAGCTGCAGTATCACATAGGCTCCTTCCTCAGACCCCTTGTCTCTATGTACTTCTTCTTTTACAAGGACACCAGTCATACAGGATTAGGACCCACCCTACTCTAGTATGACCTCATATTAACCTAACTGATAACGTATTTCCGAACAGGGTCACAATCACAAGTACAGGTGTTAGGACTTCAGCATCCCTTTCTGCAAGGATGATGCATAGCACCATGCAAGTAGCTGAAGACTAAGCTTCTATAGTGAGCTCCAGAGGGAGTTGCTTGCTGGTCTGTGAGGACTACTTTTTAATATTTGAAACTCAAGATGGGCTCCGTACTCTACCTTCTCCTATATTACCATAATTGTCGTTACCATCATCATCAGCAGCAGCCAATATTTATTTTCTCAGCTGAATTCTTGCTTTTGTCTTCAGACCCATTATCATCCCCCAAAAAACAAATAAACAAACAAAACTCATTGCCATTGAGTTGATTGCTACTCACAGTGACCCCTCCTAGTGTTTCTGAGACAGTATCACTATGGAAGTAGATTGCCCAGTCTTCCTTCCGAGGAGTGGCTGGTGGGTTTGAACTGCCAGTCTTCTGGTTAGCAGTCAAATGCTTAGGCACTATGTCACCAGAGCTCCAATTTTCCTCACAGTGTTACCCATCTCAGTAAATGGCATTTCTGTTCATCTACTTGTTCAGGCCATAAATTTTGCAATTGTCTTTGGCTCTTGCCTTTCTCTCCCATTCCACATGCTAACCATCAGGAACCCAGCAAGTGAGTTCTACTTTAAAAATGCATCCAAAGTCTGTCCACTTTTCTGCCTGTATCATTACCACCCTAGTCCACACCATCATCTCCCTACTACTGCAGTAATCCATAGACATTGTCTTTATGCTTCCACTCTGGTCCTCTACAGTTTGAAAATGCAAATCTGATCATGTTATGCTCCACCTTAAAACTCTAATGCCTTCCCAGGGTAGCTAGAATAGCATCCAAAGTCCTCATGGTGATTAACAAGGCTCTACAAAATGTGACCCTTGCCTACCTCTCCTGCTTCATTTCCAGTCATTCTGTACCCAGCTTTCTCACCTTTAACCACACTATCCTTATATTACAGTTATTCAAACACTTCAAGTTCAATCCTGCCTCAGGACCTTTGCACTTGCTGTTCTATGAAGGACTTTCCCCAGATATCCACATCTTGCTTCATTTAGGTCTCTGCTTAAATGTTGGCTCATCAGGAAGGTCTTCATGATTATCTTATATAAAATTGTATACTCTCTTCCCCTGCATATTGCTGTTTATCCACTTCTCCTGCTTTATATTTCTTCATAGCACTTGCCATTTCAACACTATATTACATGTTTATGTATTTATTTCTGTTTTCCTCTCTAGCCTATATTATCCATGAGAGCATGGACTTTGTCACCTTTTTGGGAAGGACTGACTATTCAGCTTACCTTTTCATTAATTTTTTTATTGCACTATAATTCACATATAATTAAATTCATCCCATTAAAGTGTACAATTCAGTTATCTTTAGAATATTCACAAAGCTAGGTAAATCACCACTATGTAATTCCAGAATATTTTCATCACCCCACAAAGAAACCCAGGACCCATTAGCAGCCACTCCTCATTTTTCTTTCCCTCCACTTTCTTGGCAACCAGTAATCTACTTTGTATCTGGATGGATTTGCCTATTCTGGACATTTCATATAAATGGAAGCATACAGTATGTGGCCATTTGTGTCTGGCTTCTTTCACTTAGCATAATTCATCCATGTTGTAGTATGTATCAGTACTTCATTCCTGGCTAGGTGGTGTTGGTTGAACAGCATGATAAACATAATTGATATCATTGAATTGTGCATGTGCAGAATGTTAAAATGGTAAGTGTTTTGTTACATATATATTTTCCACAATGAAAAGAATAGACAGAGAACTTTGTCATTTTGATTCCCAGATATATGTGAAGCCCTCAAACAGTGCCTGGTACTTGGTAGATATTTGTTGAATGTCCCTGTGGATGAAATGTGCATCCATTGTGGGAAGAGCATGGTGCCAGGTACCATAGGACACAGAGGCATTGGATTTGTGCCCACATCAGGTTCATCATGTCTGTGGAGAGTCACATGACCACAGACAGTGGCCCATTACTGGCTTCCAGCAGGAGTGCTGAGGTTTACTACTGCCTTCTTAGTCCTCTCTTGCAACTTCCACCAAGATGGCTGGAATACATGGTGCTTTAGGCACTATACCACCAAAGCTCCTGTTATGGAGGGTCAGGCAGGGAAGTACCTGCAGTCAGAAAGTCTTTATGTGTGAGCTTGATTGGGAAAATCAAAGCAATCTCTGCATCATCGCCAATTTAGACTTTAATGATGTATCTTGGGGCATCGTCTCTTTTCTCTCAGTATTTTGGGAAGTGTTATTCCTGAAGCTGATGTTTTGAAAAGGTTTGGCAGTATGCAGGGGCAGTATGCTTGCACCAGTTCTAAATTGTCCTCTTTGTGAACATATAGTGATATTTAACAAGTATTTTTGAGAATCCACCACATTCTCAGCTCTGTTCTAGGCAGTGGGGTTACAGGTGGAATATTACCCTAGATTTTCACCGTATTTGGAAGGGCAAGAGTGACCCACCTAAAACTGAGAAGATTGTGATTCTACTTTTGTGTTAGTGTCCTTTGAAAATACAGGCCCTGATGTAACTATCATTGTATGCACTTCAAGATGGCTATGCCAAGCTTCCATTACTTCAACTTTCTTCTTCCACAAATGGGATGTCAGACATTAACTAAATGTCAATGACTATTTCTGCCAGCTCAATTTTCTGCCTCTATCTAATTAGAATTAAATGGTTTGAGAGGTTAGGCAGACTAAATCAAAGGAACAAAAAGAGTTTAGGCTTCTAAACTGTGTTCCTACATTTGCTAAATCAATTTCAATTAGCTACATAAAGCTGTTGAGCTGTTCTATGAAGCAAGATGGTTGCCTTTTCAGGGGGACCCTTTGTTCTTACCAGTTAGCCATACTGACTTGGGGCCACTCTATAGTCCTGGGAACCACATCTCTCTTGGTCTTACATTTCAAGGTAAGCAAGTGAAAATGTGGATTAAAGTCTTGGATTCACAGATGCAGAAAGCTATTCTGTCTTTGTTGAGGCATTTCCTTGAGGCTGCCCTGCCTTGGTCCTCGGAAGGAGGGTTGGGCAATCCTACTTCCATAGTGATACTGCCTCGGAAACCCAAGGAGGGGTTGCTATGAGTCGGGGCCGACTCGATGGCAAACAACAACAGCCCTGCCTTGGCTCCACCTTCTCTTGCTGGTCAGTCTCTATCCTCAGTACTGACCCACAGCTGGGTGGGAGTATTGTCATGATGTCTGCATTCCCTTCTCTCTGTTGGCAGAGCAAGGAAGAATAGGCTTAATTTCCTATTCAGGAGAAGCCAAATGCACTGTGGACAAATGAACCAAATTAAGTGTTCATTAGCAAATTAAAACATGCTCCTAATTTCTTGTTTATTTGTGTGTTTGTCTTTAGTTGAATTTTTATACTTCCAGGTATTAATATTATTCATTTATTTTTAAATTGCAATTGGCAAGATGAACTTATCATTTGCTCCAATTACATTTTGGACAGGTTGTCTTTTGTTATTAATTTTTTATATGTTTATGCTTGTGAATGATAACTAGTATCTCATATTAATATTAAAAAGTCTTAACCCTTTTTTAGTTATGAAATCCTCCTGAGCTCTTAAGCTATTGCAAAACCTTTGATATTAACATGCTTCTGTGGGGTTTAATTTCTGCTGAATGTGGATAGTTGGGAGTGCTAGAAGGTCTTATGCTCAGAGAAGCTCCTTTATTTGGCATCTGTCAACTTATAAACTGTCATAGATCTGAGAAAGTTATGCTCCTGGGCAAAAGCACACCAAGTCTGTTCCCCACCACTGGTAGTAGTATTCCAGACCTTTCCTGTTTGAGCACAGATCCCTCTACACTTTCACTGCTTGCTACTAAAAGCCCTTTGCAGGGAATTTGCACCATGTCTAGTAGTGGTGCAGTTAATGTGCTTGGCTGCTAATTGAAAGGTTGGCAACTCAAGTCCACCCTGAGTATGAAAATGCTGTGCAAAACCATCTGACCTCATCTAACTTCACAAGGGGGGAGGAGGATTAAGATCAACAGCCTAAAACTTGTTCTATGAGGTGGTGGTCAGATGTGCCCCCGGCCTCCAACCTTTTTACCAATTTTGACACCAACTCTTCCTCTCATGGCACTCTTTACTTCTCTGCTGCATTCGATAATGCATTGCAGTGGCTACACAGAACTGATGGACAATACTCATGATTATGTTTTTTATTCAGAAAGTAACTGGTTACAATTCAGGACCAGAAACAACTTCAGGATGCAGTTCTTTGATCAGGATAGCCTCTTTTCAGCAGTGCCCACAGACACACTTCTCTCTGGCCCTTGGCTTCTCAGCTCCGTTGTCCTCTGGCCACAGCCCTGCTTAAGCAATGTTGCAAAGGTCTTTTAGCTCTGCTGATAAGTGCCTAGAGACACCTGACTTCACCAGTAAGCCTCCTGTCCAAAGGCACTCAGCTTTCTCGCTTTGTGGGTCCAGAAGCCCATTGCGCTATCTCCTACCTGGTCTCTTGCCTGGTTTGCTGCTGGTTCCTTGGTTCTGTTACTGCCATTTCTCTGCTGCTGCTTCTCACTGTCTTTGGCCATCTCAGCAAATGAGTGTTACATCTCTCTCATTTCTTTCTCCTGGGTTGAGGAGGTTCAGTGCAGGGATCTCGGGTCCAAAGGACTTACTCCACTCTTGGTTGTTCTTTCTTGATGGTAGTAATATCCCCCCTTTTACCTCTGGGATGGCTCATTCTAAGTCTAGTGAAATGGTGAAACTAACCAATCCCCATGTTAGGGTTCCATATACCTTATTTGCATGGCCCCACCTCTGCAAGGGTACTGTGTGCCTTATTTACATTTTTAGCAAGCTATCCGATCTCCTCAGTGGGCCATCAACACCTCACATTTACATATTCCCACCTCTGGGGGTAGCATAGTGGCTAAGACACTTGCCTGCTAACCAGACGGCTGGCGGTTCAAACCCACCAGCCACTCCTCGGAAAGAAGGTTGGGCAATCCTACTTCCGTAGTGATACTGCCTCGGAAACCCAAGGAGGGGTCGCTATGAGTCGGGGCCGACTCGACGGCACATAACAAAAACAAAAAACAAAACCCAGTCATTTGGTGGGATTTATAAATACTGTGGTTAGAAGGGCTATATTAAGTAATTCACTGCACCACCCATAGATACCTCAAAAGAAAGGCCTGCTGATCTACTTAAAAAAAAAAAAAAAAACAGCCATTGCTGGGGGCAGGAATGCTAGGGAGCACAGTTGTACTCTGACCACACAAGGTTGCTATGAGTTGGAGTCAACTCAATTGCAAGTGATGTCTAAAACTAACTTTTGTTGTGTCATGTGAAGAAGAGATGTGCATGCAACAAGGCTACAATTTATATATATATATATATAAAGAACTTGATAAAAATTACTATAAACTAGATATAACTACATGATATTGAGATAAGTTGGCTAATATTGAGATGACATATTCCCTATGTATCAGTATAAACAAACATATTTGGGTGCCTCTATGGCTGTGCATGAGGGTTTCATATATGGGCGATACTCCAGAGCAATACTCCAGGGCAGTACTCCACTGATACTTTAGAAACAAAAGCAACAAATAAACCCTGAGATACTAGCTTTTCCTAAGTAAAGTCTACCTCTAAGCTAGGATTTTTTCCTTTTCTCTTAATATACCTGAGGCTGATTTTGGCATGTTTTGATCAGTAAAACTTGATTATGTAGGTGTTACTTAACTTTCATAAGCATCTACTTGTGGAAATCCATTTACAAAAAGAGTGGACTGGAGAAAAAAATGGGAAAGATGGTTTTTATCTGATTTAATATAATCTAAGTGCATTAAAATCTTAATTAGGAAAGAATTTTTAAGCTGTGGGTCACATCTGGAGAAATGTGCCTGAAAGTACTCCTAAGAGAGAAATGAGCTTTTCCTTTAATTTATTGTCTTAACTTGGTCCACATATTTATTCCAAGGCCTTCAAATAATCCCTTGCTTTAACTTAATAGCCCTGCAAATCTGTACGTCATTAAATTATGAACTTTGGGGACTAGAGAAGTAATTTCTTATTATTAAGACTGTTATCCATTGGATTCCTGAAAATAAAATCACACCTATTCCTCATTTATCTACTATCTCATTATCCAATATTTCACATTTATAATAATAGTAAAAAAAAAAAAAAAATACTACCCAACTATTTTGTGCATTAACAACATACATCTGGCGATAAAGAAAATTGAGATGCTAGGCGAGAATATTGCTGCTGTGATTGGTTAAGTTATGTGTCATCTTGGCTGGGTCATGATTCTCAGTGGTTTGACAGTTATGTAATAATGAACTTTGACAGTTATGTAATGATATAATTTGGCAGTTATAAAATAATGTAGTCACCCTCCATTTGTGATCTGATGTAATACTCCTCCATTTTCATGTAACAGTGATTTTCACATAATAACCTGGTCTTTGCAACCTAACCATGTTGATAAGTGAGCAATTGGGTGTATATGTGTAAGCCCATTTTTTATTATATCTTAAAATACTCAGGAAATTTAAATTTCTTGAAGAATCAAAATGCTACTTTTCTTTTACTATGTTATAGTTCTAAACTATATTATAGCTTAATATATAATTTTAAATATATTTAAAAAAATAATTTCCGATTACTTAGAAGATACTGTTTATTTTATCTTGTTGTGTGAAGTATTTCATATTTTAGATGGACATGTATCAAACCAATAGTATGTTATTAACTTTGTGTATTTGTAATAATAGGAAGGAGCCCTGGTGATGCAGTGGCTAAATCGCTTGACAGCTAACTGAGAGGTTCTAAGGTTGAAAGGTCAATGTGGTGGTTTGAACCCATCAACTTCTCTGTGGGAGAAAGATGTAGCAATCTGCTTCAATAAAAATTTACTGCTTTGAAAACCCTATGGGGCAGTTCTGCTCTGTCCTGTAGAGTCACTATGAGTCTAATCAACGTGATGGCAGTGGATTTTTTAATAACATGGATCCAGAAGTCCAATGCCTTGTAAAAGATGACTATACATATAAAGGCTATTATTTCTTAATCATTTTAATTTGATTCAGCTACCCAAAATGTTCTTTCATTACATTTCTTTTTTTCTCTTTTGGTTCTCTCCCAAAATCAAAAGCAAAACATATTGGAGTCATAAAATGGATTCATTTCTTTAATCAACCAAGCAATGACTTATTTATAACAGCAATGTAGTTGAAAATACTTGGGATGGGAGCAGAGAAAGAGAGCAAGAGGGGAATTGTGGAGAGATGTGTTTGCAGAAGCATTGGAAACAAGGGGTTGCAAGACTCCATTTTATGGTGAATCTTGGTGGCGCAGTGGTTACGTGTTCTACTGCTAACTGACCAATCAGTGGTTTGAACCCATCAGCCACTCCCTGGGAGAAAAGACCAGGTGATCTGCTCCTGCAAAGATTTATAATCCTATGGCATGGTTCTGCTCTGTCCTATCAGGTCACTGTGAGTTGGAATCTTTTCAGTGTCACTTAACAACAACAACAACTCCAAGGAGAATAACAAATTCTAATCTTAGGCAAGTGCTGGGTTCTTACTTCATTGACTATTCTCCAGAATGATCCATGGTCATGGAGGCCGAAGATGGTCAGTGTCCTCACAAACAAGGAATGTAAGCAGAGATACTGTTCTGGTTACCTAGTGCTGCTCTGACAAAAATATGCCACAAATGGGATGGCCTTAACAAACAGGAGTTTATTCTTACAATTTGGAGGCTTTAAGTCCAAGTTCAAAGTGCCAGGCTCTAGGGGCTAGGTGAAAGCCCCTCAGCCTTGGGGTCTAGCTCTGCCTCTTGCTCCTGGCCCACTGGAACTAGAGGCATTTCTTCACTCAGACAGCTGTTGGCTGCTGAGGCTGAGAAGCCCCAAGGTTGACAAGTCAAAAGGCACAGTCCCGATGTTACCAATCCACACAGCAGGCTATTAACTCAAGTCCATTGTAAGTCCCAAGGTCGGCAGAGCATAGCAGGCTGCTGAGCAATGACAACTATATGCAGGGTCCAAGCATGCTATAGTCTAGAGACCATTCTCAAAGCTTCTCCTTATATACAGGAAGCAGACCACATACCCAAAGGCAGCTACTCAGCTGCTCCCAGTAGATTCCACCATGGAGGTGATTACCAGTCTCATCATGGGGAATACTACATCCAGCTGCCCAGCCATTCAACCTGGCCTCGCCAAGTTGACATAAAAACGTAACCATCACAGATACTACTCCATGAGACAAAAAAAAAAAAACAACACCACTACTAGATAGAGATGTGCTCTTGTTCTTCCTTCACCCCATTCAGTTTGGTTCTGTAGCCACATGCCAAGAGACTTCCTTACGCATACCCAATCCAATGGCCTCTTCTCTGTTCTCATCTTAGTGGACCTCTCAGCAACATTTACTGCACTTGACCATACTTCTTTTGTGAAACACTGCCTTCACTTAGGTTCTGAAATCCCAGACTCTGTATTTTTGTTACCTCCCTGTTTTGGTTGTCAAGTACTACTCTAACAGAAAATACCTCAACTTGAACAAATGGGGATTTATTCTCTTACAGTTTGGGGGGCTAGAAGTCCCAAGTTCAAAGTGTCAGCTCTAGGGGCTGGTTTTAGCTCTGCCTCTTGCTCTTGGCCCACTGGAACTGGAGGCTTCTCTTAACTCAGACAGCTGCTGGCTGCTGAGGCTGATGAATCCAAGGTCGACAAGTAAAAAGGCACAGTCTCAAAATAATCAAGCAACATGGCAGGCCACTAGTTCAAGTCCAGACAACATGGCAGGCCACTGAGATTAAGACTCAGCCAAATGCAGGATCCAGATGTGCTAAAAAGCTCAAGATCTTTCTCATAGTGTCATCTTATATACTGGAAGCAGACCACATCCCTAAGGTAGCTACTCAGCTGCTCACAGTAGATTCCACATGGAGTTGATTACTGGTCTTACCATAGAGAATAACTATATCCACCTACCCAGTCACTCAAAACCAGGCCCAGCCAAGATGACACATAACCTCAACTACCACCACCACCCTACACACACTCCTTCCTGATTGCCTTTCTTTCCTTCTCCTTTGACATTTTTGTGTCAGAATTTCCCTGGGTTTTATCCAAAGTGCTCTTCTCAGCTCACCTATATCACTCCCTCAGTGATCCCATCTAATCTTGTGATGGGATGTTTTAAATACTGCCTGTAAGATGAAAACTTCCAAAAGTTATCCCTCTAACTATGTATACCCAGCTACCTACTTGATATTTCCACTTTGGTCCCAGTTGAATATCTCAAAGGTCAGAACAGAACTTGTGTTCCCCTATTGCCCATCCCAATCCTCAGAAAATCTGTTCCTTTTAAAATCTTCACCATCTAGTTGCTGTGGGAAAAAAAAAAAAAAATTCTTCACCCATTACATCTAAACCGGCTGTGATTCTATCAGCTTTCCCTCCAAAATCTGTGTCAGATCTTCCCGCTTCTCCCCATCTCCCTGCCACAGCCAAGAACAAGTCACTGTTATTTGTCACCCTCTCCTGCAATAACTTGTTATTTTGTCTCCTTGCTTCTGCTTTCCACACCCCCTCAACAATGCATTTTCCACAGCCAATTCTCACTTCACACTTTTTTTTTTTAAGTAAGGTAGATTGTATAATCTCCATGCTTAAAACCCTTCAGAGACTATCAGTTGTACTCTACCTGAAATCTAAACTCACCCATGATCTACAAGGTTCACTAGGACAGGGTGGAGTAGACTGAGTCTAGCATTGAGAAGTTTACCTTTTTTGTCTAACTAGGAGGTAAGAAAAACCCAAAGAAAGTCACATGAAACAGAAATAGAGTTTTTTGAGGTTTGTTTACTCACAAAACCTCTTAGCTCCTCTTCTCAACTTTGTACCAGTCAACCATTGGATACGTAGGCCTTTGGAGCTGTTATCTAGGTGGAGGTTTTTAATTGGGGGTCTATGGGTGTGTATATCCTGAAACTCTCATACATATACAAATCTGTGTGTGTTATCATGTACATTATCTTTCTTGGAGAGAGGATCTGTTATTTTCATCTGCTTCTCAGATCTGTAACTACCACTAAAAATAGCGTATTTGAATATAGAGATTTGGGGAGAAAGCCAAGGAAAGGAAGTCAGTAGAATCCTGGTTGCTCTGAGATTCCTTTGGTGTCTGTGTTAGGACCTGTTTGCTACAAGGTAAAATTTGGGTTACCTGGATGACCGCACCATCCAGTGTGATGATGGGAATCTGCTGTTCAGTACAGTGGCCACTAGCAACATGTGCACTTGAAATGTGCAGTGTGACAGAGGAACTGAGATTTTAAACTTTATTCATTTAAATAGCCACACATGACTAGACACTGCCATACTGGACAATGGATACAAAAGCCTTCTTGTCCAAGTGTAGCTGGACATCAATTAATTAATTATTCCTGATGTTGTTTAGCACTTTGGACTTTTCTAAGCTCCTCATTATCTCTTCTCTCATGCCATCCTAACTGTGGGGGAGAGATAGGGTATATTTTCTTAGACAAAATTGCATGATTTGTCTAAGTTTTAAGAACATACCTGAATTTTTATAGAGTAAGTTCCAGAATATGGTGAGAATTTTAAAGGAAATTATTATATGTGCATAAAGGTTTTTGTTGTGAATCATTACTGTAATGACTACTAATAAAAGCTACCTTTTATTGTGTGCTTTTATTGCATGTCTTCTGTATGAGATATTTTGCTCTGTTATCTCATTAATTTTCATACCAGCCCCTTGAGGAAGGTATATCTGGGATCAGAGAGGCTTAGTATTTTGCCCAATATAAATGGCAGTGCTGCACTCCTCACCTTCTGCTGTCTGCTGGTGTCCCCCAGGCCCCACTCTCCTTAGCTTGACAAGGAACCAGCGTTTGCTCAGTCCAGCCCTGCTGCCCTCCTCTTGAGAAGGAAATTAAACTTTCTATCATGGCCAGTAGTAGGGACTCTAGTTTGCCCTCTCTTTCTGCCCAGAAGCTTCAGAGCCTAAATTGAATGCTCTCTGTTGTTCTGGTGTAACAATGAAAGCACCCAGCCCCACTTTTCTTTATGGACTTGTGCATTCTTATATTGCTTTTTGTGCTCAGCTATGCCATTTGGCTGGCAGTTCAGTGTTAATGTGCTATTCTCTGGCTGTCTGGAGAGCTTTCTTCTCAGTGACACTTTAGTGGGTTAACTCAGCTATAGCACCAGAGCTCGGAGCACTAGAGAGCTGGGTTTGTCAGCAGCATCCCTTGGCACACTGGGGAGGTGATCATAGGTGATGTTATGGGCTCAGACTTGAAAGATGATTCCTGAGGGACAGGGTTGGTATGGAGGCTGAGTATATCCAAGAAGGAGTACATTTTTGGATTATCCTTGAGACTGTCCTTATCTACCCTCCTTGGCTTACAAATATTATCACACATGCCTGTTATTTAGCTTGATGATGCATAAAAACCTCCCTTCTCATATCACTCCTAAGAAGACAAGTGCCCCTCAATTATTTCAGTTCCATTTTTGTATATTTTGGAGAGTCAACTATTTTTGATAATCCATTTGATGCAAACTGAAAGTAAGAGCCCCTTTTCATTTCTACTTAACACAATTTTTATGAAGTAATGGTCTGGCCCAATGCTGGGTTCTTATTAATTGCTGATGATATGGTACTTTTATGTGTTAAACATCTTAAAAATGTTTATACTTTTGGACTCAGTAATTAGACTTGTAGAAATTTACCCTCAGGAAAGAATATGAGAAATGGTCCACAGTTTATATGTAAATGTTAACTGTGCATTATTTATAATAGAAAAACCTGGATAGACCTAACTATCTAGCACTGTGGGAATGATGAAATGATGGTATGCTTATGTGATGCAGGATTGTGCAGCTACTGAATAATCAGGTTTCCAAAGAATATGTAATAACATGGCAAAGTGTTCATAATTTTAATGTTGATTAAAAAAAAAAAAGATGACAAATGGTATAACCAATAGGATCCCATTTTTCTTAAAAGAAAACATCTATACATTTATAAGAAAATAAATCCACTTAACCATTATTTGTAAATGCAGAATTCTGGGTAATTTTTACTTTATGTATGTTTTTCATACTTGCTACAATGTACTTGTTTCACTTAGATCATTAGACATACAATATATGTTTTAAAGAGAAACTGAGTCAAGCCTCTGAAGTTGGTTGTGCTCTGGCTATAGGCAGCTATCTCTTTGCTCACCTCAGCCAGAGTTCCACCTTCCTGGGCCCTGTGGCCTTGGCTCATGATGCTAGGACTCAGCCTAGTATGTGCTGTCATATTTTTATTAGCACCTGGGTTAAGCCCCCAGGGCCTGGACTGTGTTTGTCTTTCTCATTATTCCCAATGGCTGGTAGTTGGTCACAAAAAGTAGGCACCTAATATGTATTTACTAAATAGATGGATGGATGGGTGGATGGATGGTGGATACGGGGCAGATGGATGTTCTTAGCTTAGTTCTGCTCATTTGTAGACATGTTAGTTGATATATTATATGTTAGTTGATATATATATTGATATATACATAAGTATATTATGTATGGGGTTGGAAATGAGATAAACAGCCATGGCCTTGGCCTTATAGTGAGGGCTTCATATGCACAAGCCCAAGGTTGCTTT
>NW_006921775.1:3167730-3182691 GCF_000298275.1 Orycteropus afer afer
AAAAAAAAAAAAAATTCTTCACCCATTACATCTAAACCGGCTGTGATTCTATCAGCTTTCCCTCCAAAATCTGTGTCAGATCTTCCCGCTTCTCCCCATCTCCCTGCCACAGCCAAGAACAAGTCACTGTTATTTGTCACCCTCTCCTGCAATAACTTGTTATTTTGTCTCCTTGCTTCTGCTTTCCACACCCCCTCAACAATGCATTTTCCACAGCCAATTCTCACTTCACACTTTTTTTTTTTAAGTAAGGTAGATTGTATAATCTCCATGCTTAAAACCCTTCAGAGACTATCAGTTGTACTCTACCTGAAATCTAAACTCACCCATGATCTACAAGGTTCACTAGGACAGGGTGGAGTAGACTGAGTCTAGCATTGAGAAGTTTACCTTTTTTGTCTAACTAGGAGGTAAGAAAAACCCAAAGAAAGTCACATGAAACAGAAATAGAGTTTTTTGAGGTTTGTTTACTCACAAAACCTCTTAGCTCCTCTTCTCAACTTTGTACCAGTCAACCATTGGATACGTAGGCCTTTGGAGCTGTTATCTAGGTGGAGGTTTTTAATTGGGGGTCTATGGGTGTGTATATCCTGAAACTCTCATACATATACAAATCTGTGTGTGTTATCATGTACATTATCTTTCTTGGAGAGAGGATCTGTTATTTTCATCTGCTTCTCAGATCTGTAACTACCACTAAAAATAGCGTATTTGAATATAGAGATTTGGGGAGAAAGCCAAGGAAAGGAAGTCAGTAGAATCCTGGTTGCTCTGAGATTCCTTTGGTGTCTGTGTTAGGACCTGTTTGCTACAAGGTAAAATTTGGGTTACCTGGATGACCGCACCATCCAGTGTGATGATGGGAATCTGCTGTTCAGTACAGTGGCCACTAGCAACATGTGCACTTGAAATGTGCAGTGTGACAGAGGAACTGAGATTTTAAACTTTATTCATTTAAATAGCCACACATGACTAGACACTGCCATACTGGACAATGGATACAAAAGCCTTCTTGTCCAAGTGTAGCTGGACATCAATTAATTAATTATTCCTGATGTTGTTTAGCACTTTGGACTTTTCTAAGCTCCTCATTATCTCTTCTCTCATGCCATCCTAACTGTGGGGGAGAGATAGGGTATATTTTCTTAGACAAAATTGCATGATTTGTCTAAGTTTTAAGAACATACCTGAATTTTTATAGAGTAAGTTCCAGAATATGGTGAGAATTTTAAAGGAAATTATTATATGTGCATAAAGGTTTTTGTTGTGAATCATTACTGTAATGACTACTAATAAAAGCTACCTTTTATTGTGTGCTTTTATTGCATGTCTTCTGTATGAGATATTTTGCTCTGTTATCTCATTAATTTTCATACCAGCCCCTTGAGGAAGGTATATCTGGGATCAGAGAGGCTTAGTATTTTGCCCAATATAAATGGCAGTGCTGCACTCCTCACCTTCTGCTGTCTGCTGGTGTCCCCCAGGCCCCACTCTCCTTAGCTTGACAAGGAACCAGCGTTTGCTCAGTCCAGCCCTGCTGCCCTCCTCTTGAGAAGGAAATTAAACTTTCTATCATGGCCAGTAGTAGGGACTCTAGTTTGCCCTCTCTTTCTGCCCAGAAGCTTCAGAGCCTAAATTGAATGCTCTCTGTTGTTCTGGTGTAACAATGAAAGCACCCAGCCCCACTTTTCTTTATGGACTTGTGCATTCTTATATTGCTTTTTGTGCTCAGCTATGCCATTTGGCTGGCAGTTCAGTGTTAATGTGCTATTCTCTGGCTGTCTGGAGAGCTTTCTTCTCAGTGACACTTTAGTGGGTTAACTCAGCTATAGCACCAGAGCTCGGAGCACTAGAGAGCTGGGTTTGTCAGCAGCATCCCTTGGCACACTGGGGAGGTGATCATAGGTGATGTTATGGGCTCAGACTTGAAAGATGATTCCTGAGGGACAGGGTTGGTATGGAGGCTGAGTATATCCAAGAAGGAGTACATTTTTGGATTATCCTTGAGACTGTCCTTATCTACCCTCCTTGGCTTACAAATATTATCACACATGCCTGTTATTTAGCTTGATGATGCATAAAAACCTCCCTTCTCATATCACTCCTAAGAAGACAAGTGCCCCTCAATTATTTCAGTTCCATTTTTGTATATTTTGGAGAGTCAACTATTTTTGATAATCCATTTGATGCAAACTGAAAGTAAGAGCCCCTTTTCATTTCTACTTAACACAATTTTTATGAAGTAATGGTCTGGCCCAATGCTGGGTTCTTATTAATTGCTGATGATATGGTACTTTTATGTGTTAAACATCTTAAAAATGTTTATACTTTTGGACTCAGTAATTAGACTTGTAGAAATTTACCCTCAGGAAAGAATATGAGAAATGGTCCACAGTTTATATGTAAATGTTAACTGTGCATTATTTATAATAGAAAAACCTGGATAGACCTAACTATCTAGCACTGTGGGAATGATGAAATGATGGTATGCTTATGTGATGCAGGATTGTGCAGCTACTGAATAATCAGGTTTCCAAAGAATATGTAATAACATGGCAAAGTGTTCATAATTTTAATGTTGATTAAAAAAAAAAAAGATGACAAATGGTATAACCAATAGGATCCCATTTTTCTTAAAAGAAAACATCTATACATTTATAAGAAAATAAATCCACTTAACCATTATTTGTAAATGCAGAATTCTGGGTAATTTTTACTTTATGTATGTTTTTCATACTTGCTACAATGTACTTGTTTCACTTAGATCATTAGACATACAATATATGTTTTAAAGAGAAACTGAGTCAAGCCTCTGAAGTTGGTTGTGCTCTGGCTATAGGCAGCTATCTCTTTGCTCACCTCAGCCAGAGTTCCACCTTCCTGGGCCCTGTGGCCTTGGCTCATGATGCTAGGACTCAGCCTAGTATGTGCTGTCATATTTTTATTAGCACCTGGGTTAAGCCCCCAGGGCCTGGACTGTGTTTGTCTTTCTCATTATTCCCAATGGCTGGTAGTTGGTCACAAAAAGTAGGCACCTAATATGTATTTACTAAATAGATGGATGGATGGGTGGATGGATGGTGGATACGGGGCAGATGGATGTTCTTAGCTTAGTTCTGCTCATTTGTAGACATGTTAGTTGATATATTATATGTTAGTTGATATATATATTGATATATACATAAGTATATTATGTATGGGGTTGGAAATGAGATAAACAGCCATGGCCTTGGCCTTATAGTGAGGGCTTCATGTGCACAAGCCCAAGGTTGCTTTGTCATTAGTATGCAAGAGTCCCATTTTTAAGTGCCTACTGAAATTTCATTCTTCCTTGCACTGGAGTCCAAAAATAGTAGTCATAGAAACCACATTCATTTGTCCTTGTTCATTGATTGCCATTTTATTTCAAATTGGTAGACTTATTTGCTAACAAATTCAAAGTGTATCTTGACCCACTGATACTGGAAAAATTTTTTCCATGACCTGTCAATCACAGATTGATCTAAAATGCTGTGGAGCCATGGATTGACTCCTTAACCCCTCATCAGCATATGAGGAAGACAGGATTGTCATCCACATTTTACAGAGGTGGAATTTGTGAAAGAAATGTGAAGCTTTTCATTCAGTGCCACCCTGCTGGTCAGTGGGGAGCTGAAATTTTATTTAGGTCAAAAGATTACAGATATTTGACTAAATATCAAAGGGAAACCAAAGTCCCAAGGGATAGACTGGTGCTACCTCTCTCTCTGCCTTCACAGGAAGGCTGCAGAGTGCTACATGTTGTGTTCTGCACAAGGGTGGGGACCTCGTGGGCTGAAATCTAGCCATGCTTTACTTGCCTTGGCCAGTGAAGCATCCACGTGGATGGTGTGCTCTTTCCTAATTGCATGGAAGTACCTGGTGGACTAGCAGCAGGCCCTCACAGAAAGCCTCTGTTTATTCGTTGATTATCTGTGTATATTTGCTGAGGATCTGGGAAGAGCAGCCCAGACCCCTCAAATGACTTTTGGTGGTCAATGAATACTGTAATATGGGTTTTGTTGCTCACTTGAACAAAATGCAGAATGAAAACAGAATCATGGAAAACAGACATCAACCAAGCACACTGAGCTCATCAGTCCCAGCTTTCAGCTTGATCCCCAAATAGTCAGCTCCCATTATAACACTTGTTTGGGTCTCTGTTTTCATAGGTAAGAGAGATGTTAACTGAAAAAGTAAAAGCACTTCCTTGAAGCTATTTTTCTGTAAATGAACAAACAGCTCAGGGCTGTTGTTACTGACAGTGGGATTTAGCCCACCTCAGTGGTAGGTTTCCAGATTTCCTTCCTCCAGTGTCTCTGACCTTCCTGATAAGGATTTGTTGAGGTATCAGGTACACTAAAAATCAAGCTGTACACCTTGAGGGCATTGTTAGTCACCATAACCCCTGATGAGTTCAGAGTCTGAGCTGCAAGAACTGGAATAATTTAAATAGATTGCCTTTGATTTTGTTCTTAGAAACCCATCACCACCTCTAGAGCAATGGCAGTTCTTACGTTGAACTGCAGTGAAAGTGAAGAAGAGGGAGGTGGTTTTCACAGGGAATAAGAAGGTCCATCCAGATTCTCAGAAACAGGATGCATTAGAGGACTAGTGTTACTAGTGTTGTAAAACTGACATTTTCTAAATACATCTTAATGGGAATGCTGCTTTTAGAATTTAAAGGCATTTGCTGAACAAGGGAATGGAGCTGACTTAGCTCCTGGCCTCTCAAGAAAGCTCTGATTTTGAGCCACTGGCTAGGATTGCAAATATTTCTTTCACCTGGCTGGGACTAATTAAATGCTCTATTTAAATTTCATGCAATAAAAACAAATAGTCTTTCTCTTTATGACAGAGTAATATTCCATTGTATATATGTACCAGGCTTGTTTATCTATTCATCTGTTGATAGTCATTTAGGTTGTTTCCACCTTTTGGCTGTTGTAAACAGTGTTTCAATGAACATTGGTTTACATGAATCTGTTTGTGATTCTGCTTTCATTTCTTTTGTGTATATACCTAGGAGCAGAATTGCTAGATCGTGTGGTAGTTCTCTGTTCAGCTTATTGAGGAACTGCTGAACTTTTCCACAGTAGCTATACCATTTCATAGTCCCACAGACAATGGATGAAAGTTCCAATTTCTCCATATCCTTGACAACACGTATTGTTTTTTATTTTGTTTTGTTTGATCATAGCCATCTTTTTTTTTTTTTAAATATGTTTTTGTTTTAAAGTTTTTCTTCTTTTTTCTTTTGATTGTGATTTGGGTGAACATTTATAGAGCGAATTCATTTTGACTACAATAGTTCATACACATTTAGTTTCATGACATTGACTGCGATCCCTACAATGTAACAGCTCTTTTCCTACTCCCTTCCATGGTTACCTTTTCCCTGTGCCTTTCTTTCCTTTGCATTCCTACCCTCTGAGCTATCTCCTTGTGTAAATACTGCCATTCTAATCTTCCATGGTTATTTTTTCTAAGGAGTACACCTCCCTGGTGTCATTTTTCACCTTGTAAGTCTGTCTATTGTTTGGCTGAAGGTTAAGTCATGGGAGTGAGTTCAATTCCAGGTCCAAAGGGTGATGATGGGCCACAGTCCACCATTTCTTCTGACCAGTAATCCTGGCTTTTTTTGAATGATTTTGAGATTTTTTTTTGACAATTTTCTCCCACTGTATCCAGGATCTCCAAATTTGGTCCCTTTCTGAGTGGTTGGTAGTGGTAGACAAACACCATCTACTTCTTCTGGTCTTAGGTCAGGTAGGCTGAGGTTCCATGATTCACTAGTCCCTTGGAAAAATTGTTTCCATGCATCTTTGATTTTCTTCACTCTTCTTTGCTTCATATGAAGAGAGACCAATAATTGTATCCTAGATAGCTGCTTGCAAGTTTTTAAGACCCCAGTTTCTACTCACCAAAAAAAAAAAAAAAAAAAAACAACCAAACTCACTGCCGTTGAGTTGGATCTGACTCAATGCGACCCTCCTTGGGTCCTTGGGTTTCCCAGGCTATATCGCTATGGAAGTAGATTGCCCAGCCTTGCTTCCGAGGAGTGGCTAGTGGGTTTGAACCACCAGCCTTCTGGTTAATAGTCAAATGCTTTAGGTACTACACTATCAGAGCTCCCCTACTCACCAAAGTAGGATGTAAAACAATGATTTTGTGTGCAGTTGTTATTAGGTGCTATCAAGTTGTCTCTGACTCATAGCATCCTGTGTACAAGAGAACAAAACACTGCCTGTTCGTGTACCATCCTCACAATCTTTGCTATGCTTGAGCCCATCGTTGCAGCCACTGTGTCAGAACACCTGGTCTTCCCCTTTGTCACTGACCCTCTACTTTACCAAAGATTTCTCCAGGGACTTGTACCTTTCAACAACATGACCAAAGTGTGTCAGACAAAGTTTGGCCATTCTCTCTTCTAAGGAACATTCTAACTGTACTTTTTTTTTTTTTTTTAAATTGTGGTGAAAACATACACAACAAGACATTAACCAACAAAACAACTTCCATATTACCTGGCTGTACTTCTTCCAAGACAGATTTATTCATTCTTCTGGCAGTCCATGGTATTTTCAGTATTCTTTGCCAGCACCACAATTCAAGTGCATCAGTTCTTCAATCTTCCTTGTTCATTGTCCTGATTTCACATGTGTATGAGGCAACTGAAAATATCATGGCTTGAGTTAGGCACATCTTAGTTTTCAAAGTGACATCTTTCAACTTTAACACTTTAAACAGGTCCCTTTCAGGAGGTGTGCCCAGTGCCATATGATGTCTGACTTCTTGACTGCTGCTTGCATGGGTATTGATTGTGAATCCAAGTAAAATGAAATCTGTTGGTATAGCTGTGAGGATTTTTGTTTTCTTCATGTTGAGGTGTAATATATACTGAAGACTGTAGTCTTTGATCTTCACTGGTAAGTGCTTCATGTCATCTTCACTTTCAGCAAGCAAGTTATGTCATCTACATATCACAGGTAGTCACTGAGTCTTCCTCCAATCCTGATGCTCTGTTCTTCTTCATTTACTCCAGCATCTCACATTATTTGCTCAGCATACAGATGGAATAAGTATAGTGAAAGAATACAACCCTGATGTACACCCTTCCTGATTTTCAGCCATGCAGTATCCCCTTGTTTTGTTTGAACTATATACAGGTTCCTCATGAGCACAATTAAGTGTTCTGGAATTTCCATTCTTTGCAATGTTTTGTGTACTATGCTATGCCACTTGAGCTTGATGTCCAATCCATGACCATGGTCCAAATCCCACAGAGCCAGAGACTCACTCCCTCAAGGTGTTTGGTTGTGTCTAAAAAGTTGTCATAACTTTGTCCCCTGTTCACTCTGTTATATAGATGGACTTTTTTTTAAATTGTGATTTGGGTGAAAATTAACAGAGCAAATTCACTTTCCATACAGCAGTTCACATACACTTTGTCTCATAACATTGAGCACAATTTACCACAATGCAACAGTTCCCCTCTCACTTCCTCCCAATAGTTACCTCTTCCCTGTGTCCATCCCTCCATGCACTCCTGCCCCCTGAGCTGTTTCCCTGTGCATAAGCAGCCCTTCTTTCTCACATGATTGTTCTCTCCAAGGAGTGTATCTACCTCAGGTAAATGTTCAACTCATATGTCTGTCTTTTGTTTGGCCATAGTCTCAGTGGTTCCACCAGGCTCTATCAGGCCAGCAAACCTGGTCCCCACCCCTTTTTTTTCTCCAAATGATTTTGAGTTTTGTTCCACATTGTTTTCCCTCTCTATCAAGAATCTCCTACATAGAGTCCCCTTCCAAGTGGATGACAGTGGTAGCCGGGCACCATCTAGTTCTTCTGGTCTCATAGTCATAAAGGCTGCAGACTGGATGGTGTACCAGTCGCTAGGAATAATTGTTTCCATGATTTTTTGGTTTTCTTCATTTTTCTTTGCTCTGGATAAGGAGAGACACATCATTGCATCTAGATGGCTGCTTGTAAGCTTTTAAGATCCCAGTCACTACTCGCCAAAGTAGGAGGTGGAACAATAATTTGTATAGTATGTTATGCCAGTTGAGCTTGATGTCCCCTGTGACTGTGGTCCCAAGCCCACAAGTTCAACTACTTGGTCTCTCTGGTTAGCTGGCTAAGACCAAGCAGTGACCACAACCTTGCCCCTTGTCAGCTCTAGTATATACCTGGGAATTCTGATCATACACATAAACTTATAGGACCATTGTCTGCTAACCCTATACATGTTCTTGGGTACACTCCCCACTTCATAGACTTACCTACTAGTTCAGCCTGTCCACCCATCTATCCACCCATATACCCAGGTTTGCCTTCACTGACAACGCAGTACTATATGTGCAAAAGGGTTCATCTATGTTGTCTGTACCTCTCATGTACCTCTCTATATCTTTCTCTTCTTCAGTGCCACCATATTGATCACTCACATTTGGTACATTGCCCTTCTCTTCACCCAAATCAATACTTATCTCTATCTATCTAACAGTGTTCCCTCTCCTCCCCTCCCACCCCTGGTAACCAACAAAGAAAATTTCCTTCCATAAATAAACCTTTCCTTGACTTTTACAATAACGGACTAATACAATATTTGTCCTTTTGTGATTGACTTATTTCACTCAGCATAATGTCCTCCAAGTTCATCCACATTATGTGGTGTTTTGCAGATTCTACATTATTCTTTAGTATTGCATAGTATTCCATTGTGTGTGTGTACCATAGTTTGGTTATCTATTCCTCAGTTGATGGACACCTAGGTTGTTTCCATCTTTTGGCTATTGGAAATAGTACTGCGATGAACATGGGTGTTCATATGTCTGTTCTTGTCACGGCTCTCACTTCTTTAGGATATATACCTAGTAATGGAATGGCTGGGTCAAATGGTATTTCTAATTCCAACTTTTGAAGGAATCACCATACTGCATTCCACAATGGTTGTACCATTTTACAGTCCCATCAGCAGTATATGAGAGTCCCGATCTCTCCACATCCTCACCAGCATTTGTTATTTTCTGTCTTGTTGAACTTTGCTACTAGTGCTGGAGCAAGATGGTATCTCATTGTTGTTTTTATTTGCATCTCTCTAATAGCTAATGATCACGAGCATTTCTTCATATGTTTGTTGGCTACTTGAATATCCTCCTTGGTGAAGTGTCTATTCATGTCTTCTGCCCATTTTTTAATTGGATTGTTTGTCTTTTTGTTATTGAGGTGTTGGAGTTTTCTATAAATTCCAGAGATAAGTCCCTTGTCAGCCATGTCATTACCAAATATTTTTTTCCCAATCTGTAGGTTTTCTTTTGACTCTTTTGGAGAAGTCTTTGGAAGCACATAAAAATTTAATTTTTAGAAGGTCCCAATCATCTGTTTCTCTTCTGTTGTTTGTGTATTTTGAGTTATGCTTGATAGTCCATTATGCTATATATTAGGGCCTATATGAACATTTTTTATAGCACATACAAATATGTGTCTAGATATGCTGTCTGCCAAACTTATATAAGGTCATGGTTGTATTCCCATCCATCTACTCACACCCGGTCATCTCACCTGTCTACCTATACATCCATCTGTAGATTAGTGTTTGCTTTTATTGATAGTGCAGTGTTTATATGTAGTGTTATACATATACCTCTTGTGCACCTTCCTGTGTCTTCCTTTTCCTTAATTATATTGTTCTGGCCACCCCCTTTTGGTATATTGCCCTTCCCTTCACCCAAATCAATTCATATCTCTTACCTAGGTAGGAGTTTTCCCTCCCCTCCCCTCCTATCCCTGGTAACCAACAAAGCAAATTTTCCTTCCATGTGTAAACTTTTCCTTGACTTTTTATAATAATGGACTCATACAGTATTTTCCTTGTGTTTGTGACTTATTTCACTCAGCATTATGTTCTCCACGTTCATCCACTTTATGAGGTGTTTCACAGGTTATTCATTATCCTTTAATGTTGCATAGTATTCCATTGTGTTTACGTAACATAGTTTGGTTATCCATTCATCCATTGATGGGCACTTAGTTGGTTTCTATCTCTTTGGTATTGTGAATAATGCTGCACTGAACATGGCTGTGCACATATGTATTTGTGTCTCAGATCTTATTTCTTTAGAATATATACCTAGTAGTGGGATTGCTGGATCAAGTGGTAGATGTGGAAGTTTTTTTATGAATATCATTCTATCAAGAGTCTGCTTCCCTGAGGCTTGTAATGCAGATGAATCTGCATGGTGGTTACTTAGTCATACCTGGTAAGATCAAGGATAGAATGTGGTAAGCATGTGTCATCTCATGTATGTGATGTAGACTGTAGTCCAGCCACAGATCCTCCTCAGCCGGTTTAGGGAAAGCCTTTCTTTCACTCTGGGAAAGCCCCTCCCATCTGCTTTTAACTTTGTTGAGCACACAGTAACCTTTGAAGGCAGACTGAATGCCTGCCAGGTCTTATGACTTTGCCTGCCTGCCTTATGACTGCCGAGGTCATAAGGGTGAAAAGTCATTGAATTGGGTCTGGGTCCTTTGGGGTTTCAGCTGTGCTATTGAAACTCCTATCAGTACCCTCCTCCTCTGCCCATCTTATGGGCAGAGGTTGTATAGGCCTCACAGGCACCGTCACAGCCACTTAGGGCCCCATGTTACCATTCCAGCCCATCACAGACCTACACTTTTTCTTGGGCTTCCTTTTCTCACATGCTCTAGGCTACAGTTTTCCTCTTCCCCTGCCATTCTGAGAGCTTGCAGTCCAGTGTGGTTTTCTGCTCTCCACTCAGAGCACCCCTGCCCTGTATATGTGGCTGTGGCCTTTACCTCCATGTAGCATGCCCCTGAGTGCTCTCACTCTTCATCCCTTTCTGTCTTGCACAACCCTTTGCTCTGCTTGCCTTATTTTTCCATGACTAAGGTAAAGGAGTACCTGAGTAGTACAAACAGTTAACACACTTGGCTGCTAACCAAGAGGTTGGGCATTTAAGTCCACCTTCTGATGTCCTAGTGCCTAAGGCATTGACTGCTAACCAGAAGGTTGACCATTCAAACCCACCAGCCACTCCTTGGAAGGAAGATTGGGCAATCCGCTTCTGTAGATATCACTTCGAAAACTCAAGGAGGGGTGCTATGAGTCAGAACTGACTTAAAAACAGTGAATTTGTTTGTTTGTTTTTTAAGAGGCACTTGAGAAGAAAGACCTAGCAATCTCCTTCTAGAAAATCAGCCCTTGAAAGCCCTGTGGAGTACAGTTCTACTCTATCACACTGTCCTACTCACCATGAGTTGGAATCAACTTGATTGCATTTGATCACTGGTGTTTTGTTTTGTTTTTAAGGCTCTAGTCTCCTGGGGCTAGCGTTTTGGAACTTATACAAGTGGACAAAGTTGGAAGCTCCCTGAGCCTCCAGATTTCTTTACTCTAAAAGCAGGTGTGAAATTTAATTGAGATCATATATCCAGCAGTCCCTCACTAAGCCTTACAAATGGCAAGTTCCTTCCTTCCATCCAGCACTCTGCAGACCTCCCTACAAAGTACAACCTCGAGGCTTCTTCCACCCACCCTGCCAGTTCATGGTACTTCCCAATTTTCTCTCTTCTAAAAGATCTTTGCCAGCAACAATGTAATCATACAGTTGAATTAGTGGATTTGAAAAGTATAATATAAAAGTTTTAAAACAGTATGATTTTATAACAAATTTGGGAATATTTTGACCCTCTTGTTTTTTTTTTCTCTTACAAGTTGCATGATTTCAAAGCCAGATGGCTGAACTATAAACTGCTCACCCTTAAACTGATGAACAGAAATATTGCATTCTTTGTCCACATCCGGTAAACTCTTCTGTTGCTTGCATGCACTGGAATTCTGCAAGTCATTTGCTAACTATTGTGTTGTTATTTCAACATTCACTGTTATTATAATTAGAAATCCTTTTTTATATCCTATAACAATGTCATCCAAGTGTTCATTGGGGAACATTGCTAGTGCTAAAAATTGTATGTGAATGTCAGTAAGTTTGGCCCAGATGTCTGATATGATAAAATGCCATGAAGAAGGCCGGCTGACCACCAAGATACATTACCTAGTAAAGTAGGAGCAAGCACTCTGTGCACTGTTAGGGCCCATGCTGAGAAAATAAAAAGCAACTGTAAAGTAAAATTGCACAAGTGCTTGAGGATCTGCATGCTTTTAGGATATGTCCCCCTTAGTTCATATTTATCTTGAGGTCTTGAAATACACCTGTTTTAAATTATCTCAGACCTTCACAAATATACCCTCAGCTTACGGAGCAATTGCCCTGAAAGATCAGAGTCATCCACCATGTAAAAGATGATTTGCACTTTTTATATCCAAGCCCCTGGTCTGTCAATGAATAAGTAAACGTGTAATGAGGAAGAGAAGGTTCCCTATAGGGAGGTTCAGGCCCATGTGAGGTATATTCAAGCTAAACTGGTAGATGCTGTTTGCCACAGGGAGACTTAGGAAGGGACTAGGCAGATGCCTCTGGAGTTCTCATTGGAATGGTTTGATTCACATGGTTTTCCCCAAAGTGCCATATCTACAGTTGTTGGTGTGCAGGATGACTTAGATGGATACCCCCACACATATGCACACACACTGCTGTCAAGTCATAAGTGACTCATAGCAACCCTTCCTTGGGTTTCTGAGGCAGTATCACTATGGAAGTAGATTGACCAACCTACCTTTCCGAGGAGTGGCTGGTGGGTTTGAACCACCAGCTTTCTGGTTAGCAGTCAAATGCCTTATCCACTATGCCACCAGAGCTCCTGGATGGATACAACAATAAAATATTTTTATGTTAATAGTTATATCTTTATTTTAATATTACCTTATAGGATAACGATCATATCAAAATCATGATATAAAGTTTCCTTTATAAAAAAAATATTTAAATGAACAAAATAGATCTATTTAAGGAAACATTTCAAATAGTAATACAAGTGTTACATAGCTATAACAGAAATCATGAAAGTATTATACAAATGACTGAAATTTGGAAAATGTTTATTTTATCTTATTTAGGTAAATATGAGTGTCCTGTTGATGAAACGAGCACATATTGTTCTTTTGGGGCAATCTATTGCATAATTGGATGTAGTGCTATTTTTATATGCAGCTAATTTCAGAAGCTAAAACAACCATATCTATTAAATGCTATTTTATTTGATTAATAAAAATGCTAGATTGTTTTAGGATTGAATAAATATAAAATGCTAATTGGATATAAAATGCTTATTTATGTGATCATAGGCATTGCCATAAAACTATAAGACAGCTATTACTGTTTAATATTGCTTTAATTAGAAGTGCTCTTCCAAAAGTTAGAAGACAATAGGTTTCTCCCTGTAGCAGTTCCTAAGGAACTAAAGTGATGTTGCAATGATATCAGGGTCAAAATAGAACAGGGAAAATTTTCTTTATCCCAAGAAGGCGTAAGGTGATTTAAGTTGTTTTTTGGAGGCCAGAGCTTTAATAGGCTGCCACATACTTGTTGGATTTAATATTTAATGAATGTCTACTATGCAACGTGCTGCTAGGTCCCTTGGGATGTGGTGATGTGTATATTAGCTAGGGCTTTTTTAGGTGCAAGTGATAAAAAACCCGACTTAAACTGGAGCAAACAAACAAAGATTTCATGGATTCACATAATGAGAAATCTAGGGATAGATTTCAGGCATGGCTGAATCCAGGTGCTCAGGCAGCATTATCAACTCATAAAAACTAAAACCAAACTCACAATCATCGTGTTGATTCGGACTCAGAGTGATTCCCTTTGGGTTTCTGAGGAAGTAAATCTTTATGGGAGTAGAATGCCCTGTCATCCTTCCATGGAGTGGCTGGTGGGTTTGAATTGCCAAACTTTTGGTTAGCAATCAAATGCCTTAAGCACTGTGCCACCAGAGCTCCTATGTTGTTGTTGTTGTTACGTGCCATCAAGTCGGACCTGACTCATAGTGACCCCTCCTTGGGTTTCCAAGGCAGTATCACTACGGAAGTAGATTGCCCAACCTTCCTTCCAAGGAGTGGCTGGTGGGATTGAACCGCCAGCCTTCTGGTTAGCAGTCAAGTAGCCCGCTCTATATAGCCTGCTCTATTTCTCAGCTCTGTTTCTTCTTTAAATCCAGATGATAGCACCTGGAAGTTTGAGGTCAACATGCACCCAATTTTAAATCTAATAAAAGGAGAGTTTTACTTTATAATAAGGAGCTCTGGTGACACAGTGCCTAATGGGTTTTACTGCTAACCAGAAGGTTAGCTGTTCAAACCCACCAACTGCTCTGTGGAAGGAAGATGGGGCAATCTACTTCTGTAAATATTTACAGCCTTGGAAACCCAACGGGGGTTGCTATGAGTCAGAATTGACTCAATGGCAGTGGGTTTGGTTCTGGTTTTGCCTAAGGCACTTGACTGCTAACCAGAAGGCTGGCGGTTCAAACCCACCAGCACTCCTCGGAAGGAAGGTTGGGCAATCTACTTCTGTAGTGATACTGCCTCGGAAACCCAAGGTGGGGTCGCTATGAGTTGGGTCTGACTCGACGGCACATAACAATAACAACAATAACAACTTTGAACATCAGTCTTAGAATTGAGACTCATTGGTTAGGCTTGCTTGCTGTGATCTAGGATGGCCACTTGTGTGGACTTAGAGTAGAGGCAAAGCAATTTTCCAAAGGAAAATAGGGCATCTGCTATCAGAAGTAGGAGCCTGGTGGCACAGTGGTAAAGTGCTCAGCTGCTAACTGAAAGGTTGGCAGTTCAAACATACCAGCAGTTCCATGGGAGAAAAGACTTGACAATCTGGTCCCTTAAAGATTATAGCCAAGAAAACCATATGGGATATTTCTACTCAGTTATGTTGTTGTTGTTGTTGTTGTTATATACCGTTGAGTCAGACCTGACTCATAGTGACCCCTCTTTGGGTTTCT
>NW_006921775.1:3182791-3186593 GCF_000298275.1 Orycteropus afer afer
GAGGAGTGGCTGGTGGGTTTGAACCGCCAGCCTTCTGGTTAGCAGTCAAGTGCCTTAGGCACTATGCTACCAGAGCTCCGTTATACTCAGTTATATAAGGTAATATTAGTTGGAATCGACTCCATGGCACACAACAACAGCTTCCAGAAGAATGGAACAAACAATAAGTGCTTTACCCTGAAGGAGTTCAAATTGCAAAATACCCTTTAGCAGGACTTTTCCCAAATTAATCATGAAGAGGACATTTTTAGAAAGGGAACTATGAAAATTTGAATGAGAATGGGATATTTGGCAAGCTTTAAAGACCCCAGGTGCTACTCACCAAAGTAGGATGCAGAACAATGTTTTTGTGTAGCGTGTTATGCTAATTGAGCTTGATGTCACCTTAGACCATGGTCCCAAGCCTGGAGGTGCAACTACTCACTCCCTCAGGGTAGTTGGCTGTGGCCAACAAGCCACCACAACCTTGCCCCTTGTCAGCACTACTATACACCTAGACATTCTTACAGCATATACAAATATGCATTTAGAAACATTGTCCATTAACCCTATACATGGTCATGGGCACGCTCCCTGCTGCTTAAACATATCTGATCATTCAGCCTGTCTACCCATCTATCCACCCATAGATCAATGCTTATGATCACTTACAATGCAGTACTGTACATGCAAAAGGGTTCATCTTTGTTGTACTGCGCAAAGTATTTACTGAACATTGCTTGGATATCAAGGATTCTATAAGCCATCATGGGAGAATCAACCAAGAGAAACAAGAGAGCTACCCTTAAGGAGAAGTGGGCAGTTAAGATGCACAGTGAATGTAAGGAGCTCTGGAGAGGACAAGAGGTCTCTGGAAAACTTAAAAAATTAGGGAGGAGAAGAGCTGCAGAGTTGAAGGCTTCTCTTTTCTGGACCTCCTTGTCTCCTCTCCTTTACTTCCCTGGAGAAGACCAGACTATATTTGAAAGAGGAAGTTCAGAGGCACATTAGCATGTATGAGGGCTCAAAAAAAAAAAAATGTGGCCCAGGAAAGTCTCTATTTTAGTTCTCTGTACCTTCTCTGCTCTTCTATCCAGGTCGCTGAAGTACCCTTTAAGGTCTCTTGCATCAATAGGAACAGGAAATGAGTAATTTTATGTTCTCTTCTTGCAGTCCTGCCTCTCTTCCCAAGCGCATCTTTTACTCCTCTATATATGGGAGGAAGACTGATTGGCAGTGTTTAAGACCTCGATTGGGCATGATTTATGGTATGTGTATGGATGGAGGCAGACTTGTTGAAAAGCTGGAACCTAGCTAGGCCTTCTTTTTCTTTCATGCTCCCATTTGGAGGACCATCCTGGTTGTCACCTTTCTCTCCTAGTTCAAGAGTACATTTTGGTGGATAATTTGGGCTAAATCCTTCTTGGGTATTGTGGTCTCTCTCTTGCCTATAGAGGTTCTACAACATACTGATCCTAAGATTCAGATTCATGTTACTCCAGAGCCATATGGCCAAAGTCCCATGTCCCACATAAGCTTGCACCACACAGCTCTGTGCTGGGGGATACTGTGTGGAGCTTTGTTTCCCATTGCTTACTGCTGCTTCTATCAGAACCTGCCAAGAGGAGTGGTGAATGGATGGCCAGTGTCCAGTTATCCTGAGCCTGTGGCTTAAAAAAGATTATATGAGCACTAAACCTCACCTTCATTCCCAGCACACCCTGTCTCTCTTTTTCTAAACTCGTGAATTGGGTGAAAGTTTACAGAACAAATTGCTTTTCCATTCAACAATCCATGTACATTCTGTTTTGTGATATTTACTTCAATCCCCACCCTATAACAGCATTCTTCCTGCTTTCTCCATACACCCACCCTTCCCTTCATTCTTCCTTCCCATTCCCTCTCACCTTCCTATGCCTGAAGAGAACTTAAATGTTGTCCTCTTGATCTCATGTGCTTGATTGTTCTAATGAATGCATACCCTCCTGACATTACTCTTCATCTTATAGGCCTGTCTATCATTTGGCTGATAGTTAAGTCACGGGAGTTAAGTTCAGTTACTAGCTTGAAGGGTGTCCAAGGACCATAGTCTTGAAGCTTTTACCAGTCTTTATCAGACCAATAAGCCTGGTCTTTGTTATGATTATGAGTTTTGTTTCACATTTCCCCCCACTCTATCCAGGACCTTTTATTGTGATCACTTTCAGAGGGGTCAGCAGTGGTAGCCAGGCACCATCTAGTGCTTCTGGTCTTAGGGTTGTAGAAACTGGGGTTCATGTGGTCCACTAGTCCTTTGGACTAATTTTTTCCTATGTCTTTGATTTCTTTAGTCTTCTTTGCTCTGGATGGGGAGAGACCAGTAGTTGCACCTTAGATGGCCACTCATAAGTTTTTTTTTAATTTAATTTTTTATTATATTTTTAATGAAGGTTTTTATTTTATTTTATTTTGTGATTTGGGTGAAAATTTATGGAGCAGAGCCACTTCTCATACAGCAGTTCACATATACTTTGTCTTATGACATTGACCACAATTCACCACAATGCAACAGCTCCCCTCCCCCTTCCTCCCAACACTCACCTCTTCCCTGTGTCCATCCCTCCATACACCACTGCACCCTGAGCTGTTTCCCTGTGCATAAATAGCACTTCTTTCTCCCATGATTGTTCTTTCCAAGGAGTATATTTACCTCAGGTAAGTGTTCAACTCCTATGCCTGTCTTTTGCTTGGCTGGAAGCCACAGGTGTGGGTTCAATTCCAGATCTGAAGGGGAGCTAGTGGCTATAGTCTCAGTGGTTCCACCAGGCTCTATCCGACCAGCAAACCTGGTCCCCCAACCCCTTTTCTTTTTTCCAAATGCTTTTGAGTTTTGTTCCACATTGTTCTCCCTCTCTATCAAGAGTCTCCTACATAGATCCCCCTCTGAATGGTTGACATTGGTAGCTGGTCACCATCTAGTTCATCTGGTCTCATAGTCGTATAAGCTGAGGATCTCATGGTGTACCAGTTGCTAGGACTAATCCTTTCCATGAATCTTTGGTTTTCTTCATTCTTCTTTGCGCTGGACAAGGAGTGACCCATCGTTGCGTCTAGATGGCTGCTTGCAGGCTCTTAAGATCGCAGTCGCTACTTGCCAAAGTGTGAGGGGGAACAATGTTTTGTGTAGTGTGTTATGCCAATTGAGCTTGATGTCACCTGTGACTGTGGTCCCGAGCCCACAGGTTCAACTACTTGCTCCCTCTGGATAGCTGGCTGTGACCGAGAAGTGACTACAACCTAGTCCTTTGTCAGCTCTACAATTCAGGAATTCTGATCATACACATAAAGTTATTGGACCACTGTCTGCCAACCCTATACATGTTCTTGGGTGCACTCTCCACTTCATATAGATACCTAATATTTCAGCCTGTCCACCCATCTATCCACCTGTATACCCGTGTTTGCCTTCACTGAGCATGCTGTACTATATGTGCAAAAGGGTTCATCTTTGTTGTCTGTACTTCCCACGTAGCTCTCTATGTCTTTCTCTTCCTCAGTGCCACTATATTGATCACTCACATTTGGTACATTGCCTTTTTCTTCACCCAAATCAAAACTTTATCTATCTAACAGTATTCCCTCCCCTCTCCTCCCACTCCTGGTAACCAGCAAAGAAAATGACCTTCCATAGATAAGTGTTTCCTTGACTATTACAATATCGGACCAATACAGTATTTGTCCTTTTGTGGTAGACTTATTTCACTCAGCATAATGTCCTGCAAGTTCATCCATGTTATGCGGTGTTTTGCAGATTCTACATTATTCTTTAGTGTTGCATAGTATT
>NW_006921775.1:3190727-3202711 GCF_000298275.1 Orycteropus afer afer
CACTTTATCTTCCTTCTTTGTGTGGACTGTGATGGTCTGTTGTTTCTGAGACATTGTAGTGTTTTTGTATTTAGATCTCTGTTAACTGTTTGTGAGGAGTGGCCATGAGTGAGTCAGGCTCTTCTTGGTGGTTGTTTATCATAGGCCCGTTGGTGGAGAAGGAAGTGGTGGCTCTCAGTAAGTGAAGCTGCAAGAGATGTGGGTGTAGTTTTGGGGACTGTTGCTGTCTTCCAGTCAGTTAGATGAAAATAACAATTGAATAACCATCAAAAAAGTAAAAGGAAATGGACAAAAAATACACCATGAAATCACACTGGAACAGTAACTAAAAAAAGAGGAAAGGGAAAAAGAAAAGAAAACCAAAAAAAACACAAGTATTTGTGGAGAGGGTAATAAGAGAAAAAAGGTAGAGAAAGAGAATAATGAAGAAAAAAATGGGAAAAACACAAAAAGAAAAACAAGCAACAGGGTTAACCATGAGAAAGAAAGAAGAAAAAAAATATTGCAACCAGGAACAGGGAAAAGAAAAAAGCTGAAAACTAGAACCTGGGAGGGGAAGAATAAAGAATAATGGTAAAAGGGACTAAAGTAATAATAATAGTAATAGTTTTAAAACAGGCAAAGCCCAGCAAACTAAAAACAGAAAAAAAGAATTAAAAAAAAAAAAAAAATGGGAGTAGGGCAGGGCACCCGGGCTCTGTCCAAGCACACAGACTGGGGTGGAGTTCCTGCAGATCAAGAAGGTGGGTGGGAGTGAGGGATGACCACACCTCTGTTCATCAAGAGGGTGTGGGGTATAAGAGTAACAAGGGGAATGTCAAACCTTTCCAGTCATCCTGGTCCAGAGTGTCCGTGAGGTTACTGGTAAGTGGAGCCTGTTCTTAAGTCCCTTGAATCTGGGAGAACGCTGTCACTTTAAATAGCCAAAATGGTCAAGCTGCTTGTAAACATTCAGAATGACTGTGCCCTCTAGAGAGACAGTAGTCCAAAGCTCAGCCCACTGTCCTCTTTGCTGCTTTCCCTTTTATTTCCCAGCCACCAGAGCAGTCTTAAGTTCTTAAGTCCCTGGAATCTGGGCGAACACTGTTGCTTTAAATATCCAAAATGGTCAAGCCACTTGTAAACATTCACAATGGCTGTGCCCTCTGGACAGACAATAGTCCACAGCTCAGCCCGTTGTCCTCTTTGCTGCTTTCCCTTTTATTTCCCAGCCACCAGAGCAGTCCTCTATGGAGTCCTTGGCTAACAGGGCTGCTTTTTGTGTTAATTCTTAAGTCTTACCACCACTTGGCAATATCCAAGATGTCTGTGCTGTGAGGATCACTGCCAAACTGCTGCTCCATATGTCTCCTTTTTTGGTATTTTCTTGCAAATTCTTTTGCTAGTTGGAGTTTAGTCCACTTCTATATCCTTCCCTTCAAGGCTCAGGGGTCCAGGATTATCTTCTGTGTCTGTGTTAATTGATTCCCCTTTTCTTTGTTGAAGAGGGTCTGTGCAGTCTTTCTGCCTATTCCACCATCTTACTGGAACTGCACTCATAAGTTTTTAAGACCCTATTCTCTAATCATTAAAGTAGGATGTAGAGCATTATCTTTGTGTACTGTATTATGCCAATTGACTGTAGTGTCCCCTGAGACTGTGGTCCTGAGCCTCCATACCCATTAACTCATTCCCTCAGGGTGTTTGTTATGACTGAGACATTTCCATAACTTTGTCCTGTGTAGGCTCTACTACATTTGGCTCTATATTCACAGCACATATAAATACATAGGTAGATATGGTCTCTGTCAAACTTACATATATTTGTGGGTGTAATCCCATTTACCTTCCAACTCCTGTCCTGACTGTCTATCTCTGCATACACTTGTAATTCATTGTTATGATTATTATTGCAGGATTGGATGTGTGATAGTATTCAGCTTTGTTGCCTTTAACTCTTGTGCTCCTCCCTATGTCTTCCACTGTCTTGATCATTTTGTGTTGATCTATCCCTTATTGTAGATTGCTTTTCCCTTCACCAAAATTAATATGTATCTACTGGTGATTGTCTCTTCTTTCCCCTCCCACCCCTTGTAACCTTCAAAGAACAGTTCTTTCTCTTTGTAAACCTTTTCTTAATTTTTTGCAGTAGTGGTCTTATACAATAGTTGTCCTTTTGTGATTAACTAATTTCACTCAGCATAATGTCCTCTAGGTTCATCTATGTTATGAGATGTTTTGTAGATTCATCATTATTTTTTAACATAGCTTCGTATTCCCTTGTGTATGTGTACCATTGTTTGTTTTTCCATTCATCTGTTGTTGGCACTTAGGTTGGTTCCATCTTTTTGCTATTGTAAATAGTGCTTCAGTGAACATAGGTGTGCATATATCTGTTCATGTCATGGCTCTTATTTCTCTAAGATATGAGTGGGATTGTAGGTCATATGGTATTTCTATTTCCAGCTTCTTAAGGAGGTGTCATACTGGTTTCCACAGTGGTTGTATCATTTTGCAATCCTACTAGCAATGTAGTAGGGTTCCAATCTCTCCACACCCTCACCAGCACTTTTTTCTTTTTAACTTTCTTGTTAATGCTGGAGTGAGATATCTCATTGCTTTGGTTTGCATCTCTCTAATGGCTAATGATTGTGAGCATTTCTTCATGTCATTACACTGTCTCTTAAAGTGTCCTTTCCCTGAAAGTGTGTCTTTTCCCAACCCCCTGCAAAAGAAACTCACAAATTGTGCCTGCGTGTTTGTGGGAATTTATCTGATTAATATTCAACATTAATATCCAAAATAGTAGATAAAAGTATATAACCTTTGTGGGCAAGCAGATCTTGGTTTAAATCTTTGCCATGAACCACCTGTATGGCACTGGGCCAGTATGAATCTCAGTTTTCTCATCAGTCACATGGGATAAATACACTGATCTGGAGGGTTGAGGAAGAATCAGTGGAAGTGTGTGGAAATCGAATGGGATGCTGCACAAATAACAACTGTGACTGGTTCAGTGACTCTGTGGATGTAACGGTTGGTCCCTGGGAGCTGCTTGCTGCAAGTTTCCTGGGGGGGTAGAGATAATGGAACTATTACTTTGGCATTGTGTCTTCCTGGATGGAAATGTATTTGTCTTCAAGATATTTCCACCTACCTATACCCAGTTACAGGAGCTCTGGTAGCATAGTGCCTAAGACACTTGACTGCTAACCAGAAAGCTGGTGGTTCAAACCCACCAGCCACTCCTTGGAAGGAAGATGGGGCAATCTACTTCTGTAGTGATACTGCCTCGGAAACCCAAGGAGGGGTCGCTATGAGTTGGGTCTGACTCGACGGCACATAACAACAACAACAACAACAACATATCCAGTTACGTCTTTGAATTGAGTTAGCAACCACTAGCAACTTTTTCTTGTATTTCCATGATGTTTCATATTTTTCATCATACTTTCACATCCATATTACTGGAGCTTTGCACAACCTTGGTAGGTATTATACCCATTTGATAGATGAAGAAATTGAGGTACAATACCTTTCTTTCACTCTCCTAATTTCTGACCTTGTGATCATTCTACTGCTGTGTGCCACCCTACCTGATTAATTTTTCAACATTAATGCCCAAAACAGTAGACAAAAGTATGGCCTTATCATTATTGTCTTTATTATCTCTACATAGAGACAGTTTCTTGTGAGGTCTTAATTTTATTTTAATTTTTATTCTTCTCACCTAGTTGAAAACTGAGCATCAAGAACTTCTTCTAGGATGCACAGTTCCCTTGAAAATTTTATTCCTTTTGCCCCTTGACTACCACATCCCCTGCTTCTGCTCCTGCTTGATATTACATGATATACCACAGTAGGTACCTCCTTCCCTTGAATATTTCCTATTGCTTATTTCCTGATCATTTGGGATTAGGACAGTTGATTAGGAAATCAGCAGCATTTATTGAGCATTTACTCTGCCCCTTATATGATGCTGAACAGATTTCAGTGGAGCTTCCAAACTATGACAGACTAGGAAGAAAGACCTGGTGATTTACTTCTGAAAATTACTCAGTGAAAAACCTACAGATCACAATAGGGATGGTGCAGGACTAAGCAACATTTCCCTCTGTTGTGCATGGGGTCTCTGTGAATTGAGGGCCAACACAATGGTAGCTGACAACATATACACCATTAGGCAGTGAAGGTACTGTAAAGAATTAAGAGAGATTTCCTTTGTCACTTAGGAGTTTACAATGGAGAGATGGTCTCCCTCCTTTAATGTATTCCTTTCTTTTTCTTTCTTAGAGTCCTAATGTCCCTCCTGAATGACTTAGATCTCAGGCTCCAAAGACTTTACCTTTGAACCAAAGGAAGGAATCATACATCACTGGGGTCTACATCTCACTAGCATTTGTTCAGGTGCCTATCCTGATTTGTGGCTCTAACCTTGATCTGTGAGGACATTTGGAGAGCTGAAGCCTGCTTATATGAGCCATGACTCCGGGTCTACCTTGGTATCCATCTCTCCAGGCAAAGGCTCTGCTTGCAGTGAGCGTTCAGGGATGCAATGGGAGAATCACATTTCCTTCCTGAGTTCTGAACATCCAGTTTTCCCTCAGGGATCTCAAATGAGCCAGTCACCCATGAACAGAAATATTTCTTTGGAAATTGGTTTTCATTTCCAGCCTCCACACCTCACAGCATAGCATATTTCCCATGTGTCAAGTTAAATATGCTGTTGTCTCTCCTGATTTTGTCTCCTAGGACCTTGTGCCCAGGTTTTGTCTACCAGGGGAGCCACATGGCAGCTTTATGGACTTTTCATCCCATCCATCAGCACTTTTTCCCTCTCTCCTTCCATGGGATTCCCTGAATTTTTATTTTCTGAATTGTCTGCAAGTCTGGAATCCTCATTGAGCATCTATGCACAGAATCACCCACTGTTCCACATGCTTCATCTCAGGTGACTGTTAGGAGAGCAGTGTGGGGAAGGAGTTTGAAACCTTATCAGGTTGATTATTGATGTCTGCCATGGCCATGACAAAGGAAAGTGGTTATAGGTTGAGAGGCTGCACATCTCTCTGCTAGTCATGTTAAGGTATAAAGGGGGCATGTGGAGCCTTCTGACTACAAGACTCCAAACTGCAGCTGTATGGACTCTACACAGGTGTTCTATAGGTACATTTTATAAATAGCAGTGTTTTGACAAATGTCAATATTCAGTTGCACCTCTAGCCCAGATTTTTTTCTTTTTAATTGGACTTCAGGGACACAGAATTGGATTCATGATAATTCTTTCCAAGACATATTATTATCATTGTCCCTCTTTTATTTATTGAAAATTAATATAATAAGCATTTGAGAACCCACAAGCTACATAGTATACCCACAACCCGAGAACAGTATGTTACCAGTAACTTATGTCTACCTCCATCCCATCTGTCTGCATCCTCCTACCCCACAGAGATGACCATAATTTTCAAGATTGTGATTACCATTCCCTTAATTATTTTTTTCAGTTTTTAGGCATATAAATACCTAAACTCCAAATTGTTTAGTTTTATTTATTTGGAATTTTGTAGTAAGGTATCTTACTGGATTGTTATCTTTTGGGAGTTTTTTTTTTTCAGTCAGGATTAAGATGTTACTGTGGTATTTGTATCTTATTCCAGTGTATAAAATTACCACTTTATTTGTCCATTCTGCTGTTGATGGACCTCTGGAAAGATGACTGCTCAAATTTACAAGAAAATGCCCAATTGTTTTTTAAAATAGTTTCATTACTTTACATTTCTGTGACAATTTATAAACTATCCACAGTAAATCACATCCTGTTGTTGTTGTTGTTGTTGTTATGTGCCGTCGAGTCAAACCCGACTCATAGCGACCCCTCCTTGGGTTTCCAAGGCAGTATCACTACAGAAGTAGATTGCCCCATCTTCCTTCCAAGGAGTGGCTGGTGGGTTTGAACCGCCAGCCATCTGGTTAGCAGGCAAGTGTCTTAGCCACTATGCTACCAGAGCTCCCAATCACATCCTGTAGAACACAGTAATATGAGCTGCTTATTTTTACAATTGAATGGATATACAATGAAATATAATGGTCTTGATTTTTGATTTCCAGATTACTGTTGAGGCTTGGGAGCTCTGGTAGCATAGTGCGTAAGGCACTTGACTTTAACCAGAAAGCTGGTAGTTCAAACCCACCAGCCACTCCTCAGAAAGAAGGTTGGGCAATCTATTTCCGTAGTGATAACACCTCGAAAACCCAAGGAGGAGGAGTCGCTATGAGTCAGGTCCAACTCGACAGCACATGACAACATAAACAACATTGAGGCTTAGTATTTCTTCATATAATATTGGCAATAAATATTTCCTCTGCTTTGAAAATGCTTGGTCATGTCTATTACTTTTTTTTTAATTGGGCTGTTTGCACTATATTAATTTATTTTATATTCAACATTTCATGTACTTTTGGTTTCACTCCCCATTTACCATCCCCAATCCTAACCCAAGCTCCTCCTCTCCCTTCCCAGTAACCCCCCATCCCCCTGTGCCCCTCATAGTTATGCACTCCTATGTGCCCTTCATTTCCTTCATGTGAATGTTGCCCCTCTGATTCCGCGTGACCTATTGCTCCAAGGGATGCATCTCCATAGAGTATGTGGGTACATCGTCTTGGGTTGAGTGGTCTTCGTGTATGTCTTATTTACTATTGGGCTGAGAGCCAGCCCTTGAGAGTGAGGTTTATCCCAGGCCCGAAGTGTATCCCAGGGCCATAGTTTTGGGGGTTCCACCAGACTCCATCTGACCAGTAATTCTGGTCATTATTGTGTTTTTGGATTTTGTTCCACATTTTTCCTCCCACTCTATCCAGGATCTTCGGTTTTAATCCCTTCCTGAGTGGTTGGCATTAGAAGCTGGGCACCATCTAGTTCTTCTGGTCTCGAGGTTTATCATGTTCTAGGGGTGAATGTTTCCAAATGCCCTTGGTTTTTTGCATTCTTCTTTGCTTCCGACAATAGGAGACCATTAGCTGCATCTTAGATGGTCACTAGAAAGCTTTTAAGACCCCAGTTGCTACTCACCAATGTACGTTGTGGAACAAGATTTTTATGTATTTTGTTGTGCCAGTTGAGTCTGGTATCTCCCAGTACTATGGTCATGAGTCAGTAAATCTGTTGGATCTCTCTTCCACAGTGTCTAGCTGTCTGTGAGGAATTGCTCTGTCTGTCTTCTGTTGTTTCTATAAGGATTGCAGGTATTTTGTATCACTTGTATCTGTGCAAGATTAACTTCAGCTGAATCTATTCTTGGTCTAGAATATAATTCTGTTCACTCACCCCCATCTGATTTTCTCAGATGTTTATGTGTTTATCTGTAGCCTGGTGCTTGGTGTTAATGGTAAATATCATTTCTGAGTTGTAATGTGCTCTTTTTCTTTTCTTTTTTTTTGAATTATCATTTCATGAATAAAAATTTTTATTTGAATGAATTAAAAAATATCTGTCTTTTGTTTTATGACTGAGTCTTGTTTAGAAATCATTTTCTATCCAAGGTTATAAAGAGATACACACACACACACACACATATACAAACACACATTTTAAGTTTTAGAATTTTGTTTTTGTCATTTATATTCTTAATTCATCTGGAGTTGATTTTTGATGTGAATAATGTAAGATAGAGATCCATTTCCAATTATTACGTATGGAAAACCAGATTTTCCAATTTTATCGATTGAATTGTACCTCCTTTCTCCTGTGATGATCATACTTTCTCTTTCATTTAAAAAAAAAAAAAAAAATTTTATTGAAATATAATTTATGTACAGTGAAATACACAATCTCTTCCATTTTTTAAAGTTACACACATGAGGCTCTCTTTCAGGGCTCTTTATTCTAGATTGTTTGGTAATTTTTCTATTTCTGTGCCAATACCATTCTGCCTTAATCAATATAACCACCAACCAGTTGCCATTGAATTGATTCTGATTCATGACAACCCCAATGGCTGTAATCTTTTGACCCAAGCCATGGTATTTTCAGTCGCCTCATATGCATGCAAAAGCTAGACAATGAAAAAGGAAAACCAAAGAAGAATTGATGCATCTGAACTGTGGTGTTGGTAAGAATGTTAAATATAGCATAGACTGCTACAAGAACAAACATCTGTCTTGGAAAAAGTACAGCTAAAATGCTTCTTAGAAGGGAGGATGGTGAGACTTTGACTAGTATACTTTCAATGTGTTATCAGGAGGGACCAGTCCCTGGAGAAGGACATCATGCTTGGTAAAGTCAGTGAAAAGAAGAAGACCCTTAATGAGATGGCTTGACACAGTGGCTGCAATAATGGGCTCAAACATGACACTGATTATGAAGGTGGTTCAGGACTGGGCAGCATTTCTGTCTATTGTACATAGGGTCTCTAAGAGTCATAACCAATTCAATGGAACATCACAACAACAAAAACGAATTTGTAGATAAGTTTGGAGAGCACCAACTTTTTTTTATTAAAACTTATGTTTGCATGAATATATTCTATTTCTCCATGAGTAATTTAGAGTTTATAATTTTCTTATAACCATGGAACTATAGGGCACATGTTTAGGGGATGGTACCACCTCCTTTCATCCTTGCCAGTCAGAGGTTTGTACAGTCTTTGATTAAAAAAAATAAAAAAGAAGAAGAAGAAAACAAAACAAAAAAACTCTTAATGAACATCTGGCCTAGTAAAAAAGTTTTCTTTTCTACACACAGGGAAGTTAAAAGAATGAAGGTGAAATAATGTCTATAAAGGGTCTAGTGCAGTGTCTGGGTCAGAGTGATGCCTCAGTACTTGGAACAGAGTAGAAAGAATAGGGAAATGAACTTTCCTAAGCTTAGGAATCGGACAGACCTGGCTTTGCATCCTTCCACCTACTAACAAGGAGCCTGCAGCAGTGACTTTGTACCTCCCGACATCTTCAGGAACTTCATGGGCTTCAAGAATGCACTACATGGGCCCCAGGAACTGCATGGGCCCTTCCCATCAGAATCCCACTGTTTGCCCTAGCCTGGCATAGAGCAGACTCTGAGGCAGACAGCCTGTACCCTCAGCTGATTTCCTGACTTATATTTTAATCACACGGAGAAACTGCCTAAGATCTAAGTAGGTTTCTGCAAACCTTGAGGCTAAGTTTAAAATGAGATTACCTCTGATGGGAAGCACAGGCCTTCAGACTCAGCTTTCTTCTGCCTAGACTTTGTGGCTTTTTTGTTCCAAATCCTCTAATGACCCCATTATGTTTGCCTGTCCCCATGGCCTGCTCTGCCCTGCCTAGGGGCAGACACTCTGCTGATTTCAGCTCTTTGGAGAGGTGCTATCTCCAGGCAACATCCATTTGGGACAGTTTCTGTGGCAATGGCTTGAGGTGCTGCGAAGCTTTCTAGTCCTGACTCCCAGGGAGCCTGAGAATGGGGAATAAATCCAGTATCCCATATCTTCCTGCCTCAGGCCCCAGGGCTATTTTTTTTCCACCTGTACATTGTTTTCAGGATGAATCTGAGCCTTCCATGGGGCTCCTTTAGCTTTCTTCTTGAGCACAAGGGACAGTTGTTCTGGGGCCTTGAATCAACCTCAGATGGACCTTTTCAGGGATGGGGCATATTAAAATCATGGCTCTGATGGTTTATGTCCCAGTTCTCTCTGATGTTCTAGCCCGCAACCCTAAACCTAATTGGAGAAAGACACATTGGTTATTTATTTGTTTGTTGTTGTTATGTGCCATTGAGTCGGACTCGACTCATAGCAACCCCTCCTTGGGTTATTTATTTAGCAGCCATTAAGTGCATTTAAAGAAATATGACAGGAAAAGTAGATGTTCTCCAGCTTCATTCTCTATGTGAATTATAGGTATAGAACATTTTTAAATTTCAGACAATCACTACTTTCCTTTTTTCTGAGATATCTGTTGTCACACAAATGAAAAGAAAGTGGCAGCACATTTAATGAGTGTTGACAATGTGCTGATCACTGTGATGGGCACTTTATATAATCATCTTCTTTAAGCTTCATAGCAACCCTGTTGGGTAGCAATGGTTAATGACATAATTATATTTCTAAATGAAGAAACTGAGCATCAGTGGTTGCTGCCTGGATTCAATTAGACAAGAATAAAAGATTCATAATATATAGCAGGCACTCAACAGATTATCCCTATCCCTTAGATAGCACTTTAGAATCAATGAAGAATTTATTGGCTGGTAGCCTTGAGGAAGATATTAGTATTTATCTTAAAAAGTTGTCATGATAAATAGGTTAATATACATGTGAAATGTTAATACCAGTGCCTGCACATAGTAAGCACTCAATAAATATTAATATCAGTGTATATATAATAAGCTATAATCAAGAATTAATGCAATTATGAAACATATTAATGAATATTAGAGTTACAGATAGCCCCTGACTTATGACAGAGTTATGTTGCGATGACTCCATTGTTAAGTCAGTTCTGACATTAGTCAAATGCCTCTTTTTTGTTTTAAACTTATTTTCATTCCTTTTACTATCATTATCTTTCTAAATTGGATATTTGAACATCTATGAATGAACAACTGAAAATGATAAGATAACATCAACAAATTATGTACTGCAACATTATATGTAATGCATATTACAATTGTTGTTGTTATTGTTGTTATGTGCCGTCGAGTCGGCCCCGACTCATAGCGACCCCTCCTTGGGTTTCCGAGGCAGTATCACTACGGAAGTGGGATTGCCCAACCTTTCTTCCGAGGAGTGGCTGGTGGGTTTGAACCGCCAGCCTTCTGGTTAGCAGGCAAGTGTCTTAGCCACTGTGCTACCAGAGCTCCTATATTACAATTAGATGTCTTAAAAAAAAAACATGTGGTTTATCATGACTTGAATACATCATAAGTCTGGAACTACTTGTGTCTTAGTTCTCTAGTGCTGTTATAGAGTGGATAGCTTTAACAAACAAATTTATTCTCTTACAATTTAAGAGGCTAGAAGTCTGAATTCATAGTGCCATCTCTAGGGGAAACTAGGCTAGGAGTCCGAGTTCAAAGTGTCAACTCCAAGGGCAGGCTGGGGGACCCCGCACTTTGGGCATCAGCTCTGCCTTCCAGGCCCACTGGAGCAAGTTGGAGGCTTTGCCTGTCTCACAGAGCTTCAGGGGCTCCTTCCAGGCCCATTGGTGCAGGCTGGAGGTGTCTGATTCATGTTGCTGCAGGGGCTGATGAAATCAAGATTGGCAGGTAGTATAACAGGCTTTGGCTGATGAGGCTACAAAATCCAATATTGGCAGATAGGCTGAGAAGGCAACAATCCCAAGATCAGCAGGCAGCACGGTGGGCCACTGGTTCAAGTCCAGGAACTTGAAATGATGATGGGCCAAATGCAGAATTATTTCTATGTATTTAAGGAGCTCTGGTGTTGTAGTGGTAAATGCATTTGGCTGCTAATCAGAAGGTTGGCAGTGCAAACCTACCAGCTGCTCCATGGGAGGAAGATAAGGCAATCTACTTTGTAAAGATTTACAGCCTTGGAAACCCAATGGGTGTTGCTATGAATTGGAATTGACTAAACGGCAGTGGGTTTTTCCTTTTCCCTTTTTTTTTTTTTTTAGTTTTCCTATATATAACGGGAACAGGCCATACCCTGAGGGCAGCTGTCTTTCAACTGATTAATTGCTTACAGGAGATCCCCTCATAGAGGTGATGACACCACATCCGATCTCATCATGGGCAATAACTACATCACAGCTACTAAGCCACTCAAAATCACAGCCCAGCCAAGTTGACACACCACCTTACCTACCACAACCTGTATTACCTTATGTTATCTGTGGCTGGAGACATGAAACAAAGGATGCTCCAATGCAGAGGGTCATATGGAGGAATGAACAGAGTATCAGGACCTAGATAGGCATTGTTCCTACCACAGTCTATAGGTTGCCCCATCTCATTGGTTGTCACTGGATGTTCTGGTTACCTAGTGCTGCTCTGACAGGAA
>NW_006921775.1:3203761-3205845 GCF_000298275.1 Orycteropus afer afer
ACCTTCCTTCCGAGGAGTGGCTGGTGGGTTTGAACCGCCAGCCGTCTGGTTAGCAGGCAAGTGTCTTAGCCACTATGCTACCAGAGCTCCCTAGCTCCTTATATTTGTATCTCTTATATTAATCCAAAGTCTTGTGAACCTGAGAGTCCAGTATTGGAGGCCTGTGTTCCACATTCCCGTGGTATGTATCTTGATTCTGGGGCTACTAAAGTGAAAGGGCTTGTTGGACTAGAGGTATGGGGAGAAGCACACAGATAATACTTCAGAATATCCTGTTTCACTTTAACAAGCCTATAATGTTGGTTTATCTATTCCATTTTGTACATGCAGAAACTGAAACAGGAAGGAGTTAGCTCACTTACCAAGCTAGAATAAACTCTTCTCTGTTGTATAGTTCTCTACATATTGGCCATATAATGTTCCCTGTCTGTTGGTCCATTAGGGCTGCTTTGGAAATTTTATAATTCATAAACAAGTGGAATTACATGGAGTTGCTACAATTTTCTTAATACTGCTTGGAAAAGGCTGGGCAAGAGAAAATGGCAGCCAGTACCTAGCCCTGTATATCATTATAGTCAGCAAAGGAGAGCTTAATCTGGGGGCTGGGAATCTCAGAATAAAATGACACTGCAGACAGTGTCCTGGGTGGTGTGGAAGTTCCTGTTTGGCATTTCTGAGGACAGTGTCCCATGATTCCTTACCCATCAGAGTGGCCTCCAGCATTCTCATGTTAGGCTTAGTTTTGATCCTAGACCACATGCATGGACTGATTTTGTCCCTCACCTCACACTATATCCTTTAAGCTTGTATTGTCATTATTGATTCCTCCCTTTATGGTCTTTCCCCATCTATATTTGCTCTGTGGTGACCTTGGCTTCCCTCCCTGACCTTGGTGTTAATCCAGCCTTTGGCTACATTTCCTCAGGTATCCAAAATGGTCCTATGAGGCCTCTAGATTCTCTCTTACCCTCTGCCCTTCCAGGAGGATGATATACACCAGCACTTGGCACACACAGCCCCATCTGACTTTCTTTCTCTCTCTTTTGGCCCCAGGAAACCTTTTAACTAATAGTCCGATATGTGTGAGCTAAGTGATCTGAGAGTAAGCAAAAACACAATGCCTGTTCCACCTGAGGAGACAAAAGTTTCTCAATTCTTAACAAGATGAGGCTATATTTAATTAGATGCTAAGTGGTAAGCTGCTGATCCATGCTAGGAGAGTGTCTGTTGTTTCAGAAAAGTTAACATAATTTAAAGTGAGAGAAAAACAAGATCTTGACATGAAAGTTCATTCTGGCCCACTTCTGGACTTTGGCTAATGTCCTCATCACGTAGCAGGGGCATCTGTCAAATAAAAACACCACCAAAATGAAATAATAAGCAGTGTTGTAGAAAGGTGCCAACCTACACGTACCAGAATGGCAATGACTAACAGTTTCTAACATTGACAGCTTGGTCTGAATAATATCACATAGTTGATCTAGTCTAGGATTTAACAATCTTTAAGTTCATTCATGCCACTGCTAATTTTAGCCAAATTATGATTTGAGAGCCAGAGTTGATATATGGTATTGAGTATAACTTACACAGTCTTGAACAAAGAATTAAATCCCTGTTAGGTTTCATGGTTTCTCAGTGTGGTTTCCATTAATCTCTGGGTGTTAATGAGAGTGTGGTATTTATGAGCAGATGAAAAAGGTTGACCGATGATTTTCATCAAATTAGACATTTTTTTCCTGTGAGAGATTTTGTTTTATTCTTTCTGAAAAAAAATTAAATTGCAAGAAAAATTCTTTCAGCCAAAGATTTTATAACCTTCTTCTTTCCAGAAATCTAAAATAATCTTATGAAAAATTCAAAGGCTGGTTTTTAAAATACCTATCAGGCTTTCTTCAGTATGTGAATCCTCTAGCAGGGAAGCCTTCCCTTATTCCTTATGCAGATGTACATGGAAGCATTTGTCTGTATGTTGTTGTTGTTGTTGTGTGCCGTCGAGTCGGCCCGACTCATAGCGACCCCTCCTTGGGTTTCCGAGGCAGTATCACTACGGAAGTAGGATTGCCCAACCTTCCTTCCGAGGAGTG
>NW_006921775.1:3211260-3216980 GCF_000298275.1 Orycteropus afer afer
TGCATTGTCATAAACTGTGGTCAATGACATGAGACAAAGTATATGTGAACTGCTGTATGGAAAGTGAATTTGCTCTGTAAATCTTCACTCAAATCACAAGAAAAAAGTAAGAAAAGGCTGGAAGAGGCAGGGAAGAAGGATGAATGGAAACAGGGAACTCAGGAAGAAATTGGGAAGAGTGTTGTTACATTGAGAGAATTGCAACTTATATCACAAAACAAAATGTGTATAAATTGTTGAATGGAAAACTAAAAACTAATTTGCTCTATAAGCTTCTACTCACACCACAATAAAGAGTTCAAAAAAGGTGAAAAGTGAAATTAGCTTTAGGCACTTGTTTTGCAACAAGCTGTTAGTTAAAGAGGCAGTGAGCTTCCCCATCAGGGAGAGTGGTGTTGCCAGGCTCCTTCCCCAGGAACTACATTCAGCATCTCAGCATCAAGCCACCATAACTTTGCACTGTGTCTGTGAATACTCTATGTTATTGTTATTTTAAGTCTTATGTGTTATTTGGTATGATTTGATAGGTTACTTTTTTGGTCTGGGAACACTCAAAAATTTTTCCCATATATACTAATGGTAATGGCTTCTTTGCTTTACACTCTACTTTCAGATAGTGGGGAAACCTGTATAGGTTAGGGTAAGATGAGTGAGCTCCTCATCTCAGGTACAGAATTTATGAGGGCACCAAAAACACTCAGAAACCAAAATTATATATATTTAATATAATATTTTAAAAATAAATACAAAAATCCTTGATGAACAAAATGTCAAAGTTTTAAATAAAGACAAGATAGTATTAATGATTTTTCCTTTTGCCTTGGTCTTAAATATGGCCTCGTCATTACAAAAAGGTGTAAGTACACATCCTTGCCAATCCTGCCTCTGTGCCTTTTTATTCTTCCTTGGCCCAGGAAGAAATCTTTCTCCTTCTGTCATCCACTAGGGATCTAAGTGTAAGATGGAATGGGGTGAGAGATTGTCTGTTTTGCAGGGGTGCTTTCAGCAAGCTGATTGATGGGCTTGCTGAAGAAGTCGCCTTCAGAAAACCATGGATGTGTCCAGGAGTGGGCAGGCTTGAGTTAAAATTGAATAAATAGTAGTGTGAGCTTAGGCCAAGGCCCAATTAGATGGGCATGAGAACAGGACACTGAGAAGCAGGGGAGGCAGGTGTGCTGGTAGCTGGTGTGGTTAGCAAAAGCATGAGTGATGCCAGGGAGGACTTGCCAGCCAGGGCTGTGTTCTAAAAGGGCAGCCTTTTCCTTCCCCCATCCCTGTCTCTTTTTGAGCTTAAGGTAACCCAATTAGAGGAGTGCAGTTGAGTCACAGATAGGAATTTAACTTACTCATTTGTATGAGCTATCAGCAATTTTGAAAAGGAGAGAAAAATAATTGTTTAAATACTGCTGAGGATCCCACCCACCATTCTACTCAGGGAAGTGGGACCCACTATGATCATGTGAGGGGGTGATGGGGGGCTTAGCCTGGCTTTCATCTCAGTGGCCTTGGTTATTGTATCCCCTTAGGTCTGAGGCTGTGGTGTCACTAGGGGGATGTGGGGTATTATGGCCTGTACTGAGTGACACTATCAGAGAGGGTGATACCAAAATGACTGTCTATAAATTTCTGTGCAGTGTTTCAGCAGAAATTTATTACTTTTTATAAAAATATTCCTATAGTTAGTTATAACAATAAAAACACTTTTGTAAGCCATTTTATAAGTATCAATATACCTACAAGGCTAAAATTCTCTGCTACTTTACTTTTTTGAGACTTCTAATGTGTTCTGGGCAGAGCTGTCATTATTACCCAATTACAATGATGCTTTTAATCACATGGTTTTAACTGCATGCACTACAAGGACATGTTTTGTTGCTGCTGGTGTTTTATATTTGCTTATTTTGTCAAATTTTATGTTATTTTAGCTACAATATTGTGGTAACTAGTATTTGTGAGTCTATATTAATAACTTTTTTGAGAATGAAGCAATAATTAAAGGAAAAGAAAGAGAAAAATAAAAAAAGGCCTCTGCTCAGTAACTAATAATGTTGTAATTCAAAGTAGAAAGACTTTATAAAACAGTTTTGTTGTTAGTATTCATATAATCAAAGAAATATTACATTTAAGTGATTTATAACTATGCTTATCACATATTTTTCTATGATTGAATTGGTAATAAACATTGCTAAGGATTCTGGATGGTCTGGTGTAGGAAGAGGTCCATAGGGAGGGGGTGACACCATGAATTAGTGCACTGAGTGACAGCAACCCTAGTGATGCCACTGGGATGAGAACCTTGGGATGTCGAGTGTGCTTTCTCATCATGTTTGCACACTTGGTGTGCATGTGTAAGATTGTACAACATGGCAGCTCTGTGTGAGCCAGTTAACCTCATCCTCTGGTTTTCAACAGAACTAGTTACCTGTTCCAGTGATAAATGAAAGATGGTGACTGATTCTGTATGTACCATCTGGGTCATTTAAGAAATCTCTTGCAGGTAACTCTAACCATCCATGATTTTCACAGCACATGCTATGAAATGAACTTAGAACCTAGCCTTGTGTAAGATGCAACTGTGTAAGTTATGAATTTATTATTTACACATTCATGTGCTCGTTTAACTGACGTTAGTTACTGAGTAAAGAACATTGGTCAGACCATTGTGCCTTTTGCAGGGATGCCAGGCCTGGTAGGAGATGGTTCCAGCCCCAGGAGTTCATGTTCTAGTGGGGTTATGGCCTTTCTCTTCCCTATCCTTTGAGTTTGTCCCGTGAGTGAATTTGTCAAGGGTAACAGCTGTCTTAGTGTCCTCCAGAGCTATAGCGTAAGTCTTTGCAGTTGACAGAATGGCCATGCCCCTCGTATCCTTGCCTCTTTGGTCAATACTCCAAGGCTCAGGTCACTTTTCATTTCTTTAGGATGTCTTCCCTGATCTTTTCAGCCAAATGTTAATGCCTTCTATGCCATGCTGGGTGAGGGGGCCACAGCCTGGTGGGTGAAGTAACACCAAGAAGGTGGCATGGCATTGCTTATGTGGGGCCTGGGAGGCCATTTGGGACATGTGGTTGTTTTTGCAATTTGTGGAGTCCCTAAGGGCTCAGAGCCTACCATTTGGCCAGGTCTCCATAGCACCTGCTCTCTGCTCATTCTTCATATCTACCAGGATTAGAGCCAATGTTTTGCCTCCATTAGGGCTTCCAGAGTTTCAAAGTTAACAGAATTTTGCTAATGATATGAACAATCAGAGGATTATAATTTGGCTGCAGAAGCACATCAGAGAGTCGGTAGTGTTATTTGCCCAGCACATGCTTTCAGTGATGGTGACGGCATAGCTGGCTGCGTTTCTGCCAGCCACTGCCTTGGTTGTCCAAGGCCACATTCTTTATTATGCTAAACATCTGGGAGAAACATGGCTGATACAATCAGTCACTGTAGAAATTGATCCAAATGGCATTTGTTTTGCAGATTTTCTCAAATATTTAGATGTTTGTCATACATAAATATTTTTTTGATGTGACTTTTTTTGGGCATCAGGCAAACACAAGCCTTGTTGATTTCATTTTTGTGTCAATGTAAAATGTTTTTCTTTCCTAATATTTAACTAATGTGCTGTGTTACAGATAGTTAATAAATATGAAACATGGAATGAATTTGTGCTAAACTGATTTTTGTTGTGACATTGAAGAAAACTTTCTTTCTCTCCAGTGTTTATAGAAGGAATATTTCCTTGTCCGTGACACTTACCCAGGCATACTTTTTTCTGTTTTTTTCATGGGGTTTTATTTCTAATTATAAGAACCTATCTTTAAAACTGACCTTGTTAAGTCATTGGCTGATTTTGATAGGTTTCCCCATTCCTTTTTATTGTACAAGTAATTCATAACTTGTACAAAAAATTAGATAGCTTAGATAAGCAGATACAGAAAAGAATTTTGAATCACCACTAATCCCATCACCTAGAAATAATGACTGTGAACATGTCCTTTGGTGTTCATCTGTTCAGATACATTTATTTGCCATTCATTCAATAATTATTTAGTGAATTATTTTGGACTCAATACGTGGAATCATCCTATACATATATTTTGAGATCTGCTTTTTTCTCCTACTCATGTACATTTTCCCAAGGCAATAAATATGTGTCTGTATTGTCTTTTTAAATGATTTTCTGTTGTATGGTTATATTGATATATCTTGTTATTTTTAAGTTTCTGTTAGAAACATAAGGTGCTCTGATGGTACAGTAGTTAAAGTATTCAGTTGCTAACCAAAAAAGTCAGTGATTCAAACCCACCAGCTGCTCTGTGGGAGAAAAATGAGGCAGTCTGCTTCCGTAAAGATTTCCAGCCTTGGAAACCCTATGGGACCGTTCTACCCTGTCTTATAGGGTTGCTATGAGTTGAAATTGGCTCTATGGCAATGGGTTTGTTTTTTTTTTACTTAGAAATATTGCTGCAACAAAAGTCCTTGTATATCTTTCTTTGCATGCTTATCTGATTAGTTTGGAAATAGGTTTTTTTTTTCTGTATTTATATTTAAAGTACAAAGGAGGAACAGAATTCACTTATATATGCCACCCTTTAAATGCACCAGTATCCATGAGTCACTGGTAATGAAATATACTGTCTAGGCAATGAGTCTTACCCTATGTTGTTGCCTCCATCCAGACCATGCTTTGTGAGGTTCACACTTGATTGCCCTTCAGTTGTCAAGTTAAATGTGACATTCTAAGAAAAGTCTTTCCTGTACCTACTGGAACTAAGTTCGTGTTATTATTGCTGCTACCCTCAGCCTTCCCATAGTACCCTGTACTTCTCTACAGAAGAAAGACAGCCTGTCTAGCTCACCTTTGTCTTTCTAATACTTAACACAGTGTTGTCCCATGACCCTTGATCCATAAATATTGGCTGAATGAGTAAAAGTAATAGTCATATGAGTCTGTGGTTGGAAACATATGCTTTTCGTTGATGTTCAGTTCTATCTTTTAGGAAATTTCTGTGCCCTGCCACCAATTAGGGGGCTTGATTTGATCCTCTGTTTGGGTTTAGATCCTTGAAGAAGGCAAAGGATACTGTGAAGGGAGACCTGACAAGACTTGAAACTGAGTAAGGTATACAAGGCATAGACTCTTTCTGGCTTCATTGAGAGAAGATAATATTATTTGACATAAGTGAAAATTCCAGTGGTAGGTCTGCTTCAGGCAAGGCTGGACCTGTGTGCTCTGTGGTGTTACCAGGAATCCATCTCTCCATTTCTAGTCTTGGTTTTTCTCTAAGCTGACCTCACGCTCTGGCACATATTCTTCTGCAGGGAGAGGCAGGGCCCCCAGTTGCTCCAGGCTTACATATTCCTTTTTCTGATCTTTCCATCACATATCCAAGGAGTATTCTGGATGGCCTGACTAGGGTTACAGGCCCTTCTCTGAACTTCTTTCTGTGCTAAAGAAGATGGAGTTCTCTGGGAACCTGGGTCACTTGAACCTCAGAAGATGGGATTTCCCACAGGAAACCAGAAAGAAGGAGAGGATGACCAAATTGATTTCCATCCTGTTCATTTTACTCTAAAATCACTGTGAGGTCGTCATCATGTCAGGTCCTTGGAGCCTTGCTTTTTTTTTTTTTAATTTTATTTTGATTTGGGTGAAGATTTACAGAGTAAATTCACTTTTCATACAGCAGTTCACATATACTTTATCTCATGTCATTGACCAAAATTTACAA
>NW_006921775.1:3217080-3219061 GCF_000298275.1 Orycteropus afer afer
GGGTTTGAACCACCAGCCTTCTGGTTAGCAGTCAAGTGCCTTAGGCACTATGCCACCAGAGCTCCCACTCAATAAATACTAGGTATATAAAGGAGCTCTGATGGCATAATGGCTAGGGCATTTGGCTACTAACCAGTAAGTCAGTAGTTCAAACCCCCAGCCACACTGTGGAAGGAAGATGGGGCAATCTACTTCCTAAAGATTTACAGCCTCAGAATCCCAATGGGGGTCACTCTGAGTCAGAACTGACTGGATGGCATTTAGTTGTTTACATATATATATGTGTGGGTGTATGTATGTATATATATATATACACGTACACACATATATGTGTATATATATATGTATGTGTATATATATGTATATGTGTGTGTGTGTGTATGTATGTGTATATGTATATAGGTATATACAAAGTGGGAGTCAGTCCCTGAATGGTAAAAACAGTTAACACATTTAGCTGCTAACCTAAAGGCTGGAGGTTCAAGTCCTTCCAAAGGTGGGCCTGGTGATCTACTTCTGAAAAATCAGCCATTGAAAATCCTCTGGAACACAGTTTTACTCTGACACACATGTAGTCACCCTGTGTTGGAACTGACTCCATGGTTACTGTTTTTTTTTTTTTTTTTTAATACATGTAGCACACATACACACTCACACACACAGGTGTGCCACACTTTTCAAAAGTTTGATTTACACCACTTCTCTTTTTCAAAAGACCTACATTAATGCCTGTTTTCACTAACTGAAAGAAATCTGGAGGGGATTTTCACTTTTTCAAAAAAAGGTGAAAACACATTGGGCAAAGGGAAAGGTGATATAAGAGGAGGTTAGCACAATGTGACCAAGGCAAAGGCAGAGTTGCGTGAGAGTAAAGGACAGCAAAGGTAAATACAATTACACACACAGTCCTGCAATAACAGTAATAACAAACAATAAATTATGAGTAGATACATAGGTAGAAATGCAAGTTGAACAGATGCAGGAAGGGGAATGGGAGTACACTTATGAGTATATATAGGTTTTACAGAGGATATTTCTATATGTGTATTTGCATGTGCTACAAATATATCCATGGATATAAGGCAAAGTTCATAACCAAATACTTTGAGGGAATGAGTCACTGGGCTTAGGGCCTTAGGACAATAGTCTCAGAAGATATCTAGGTCAATAGGCATAATAGAGTCCACAAAGACAGTGTTCTACATCCTACTTTGGTGAGTAGCAGCTGAGGCCTTAAAAGCTTGTGAGCAGCTGTCTGAGATGCAACTATTATTTTCTCCCCATGTGTAGGGAGGAAGAATGAAGAAAATCAAAGATAAACAAGCAGTTGGTCCAAAGGACCCATGGACCACGTGGACCACAGCCTCCATTAACTTGAGAACAGAAGAACTAGATGGTACCCAGCTACCACTACAAACCACTCTGAATGGGATCACAGTAGAATGTACTGGATAGAGTGGAAGAAAATATGTAGGGCAAAATTCAAAATCATTTTAAAAAGAACAGACTTACTGGTCTGATAGAGATTGGTGGACACTCCCACCCCCATACTGTGGTCCTTAGACACCCCTTCAAGCCTGGAACTGAATCCATGCCTAGGGATCAATTTTCAGCCAGACAATAGACAGGCATATGCAGTGAATGATAATGACCATGAGGAATGTACTTCCCAGAACAATCACCCATAAGAGACCAAAAGGGCAGCATCTGTCCAAAAACAAAGCTCAAAAGGCTGGAAGGGTCTCAATGGAGAAATACTGAAACCAATTCTCTTCAGAACAGGAACCAGACAAGGATGCCTGCTATCACCACTTCTATTCAACATTGTACTGGAAGTCCTAGCCAGGGCCATAAGGCAAGAAAGGGAAGTCAAAGGCATCCAAATTGGTAAGGAAGAGGTCAAACTATCCCTATTTGCTGATGATATGATCCTATACCTAGAAAACCCAAGAGACTCAGTCAAAAACCTACTGGAACTAAT
>NW_006921775.1:3219161-3237952 GCF_000298275.1 Orycteropus afer afer
ATGTCTCCTTTTTTTGTTATTTTCACGGAAATTCTTCTGCTAATTGGGGTTTAGTCCAATTCTGTATCCTTGCCTTCAAGGCTCAGGGGTCCACGATTATCTTCTGTGTCTGTGTTAATTGGTTTCCCTTTCTTTGTTGAAGAGGGTCTGTGCAATCCTTCTGCCTAGTCCGCCATCTTGCCGGAACTCCCTTTTTGTTGTTTTTTATGCTGTTTCAGTATAAAATTAGGAAAGTAATGCTGGCTTTACTATTTTGAGTACCCAATGAAATAATGAAAGCACTTTGGCAATTATAAAACAATTTGAAAAAAGAAGATCTTTTCGTACTCTGTATTTGGAAATCCTTTTGTCTTTACCCTCAGGTTGCTGAGCAGCCTGAGTATTCTGGGGGGTCCCTGGAAGGTATCAGCTTGAGGACTGCAGTTTGAGCACAGGCTTAAGCCAGGTTCCCCTACCACCTGTGGAGGGCACATCACCTCAGATAGAGAGTGGGCTGACCTCCACAGCCTGGCCGCTTCTGTGGGACCACTCACAGACAGATCCTGGAAACCTGTCCCCAGTGCTCTGGACTTGAGCTATGGTGCTGTAAACCTAGCACTTGTTAGCATGTTTCCAGGAATCTATAACCCCTTGATCACTATTTTGTCTATAAAGTAATAATCCTGGCAGTATTAAGAGTCAGGTCTGTTACAGCTACTTTGCTGGTGTTTCCTGGCTTTAGGAAAGTGTTAGCAGAGCTGGAGAGCCAGTGGCAGAATGCAGGGGGAGAGGGCTATCCTCTGTTCTGGGATATGTCTGCTTATAGTCTTGAGCTGCAGAACCAGCTCCTTCAACCCTGTTTCTCAGTTTTTAACCTCTGGTGAAGGATCTGCCCATTATTGGCTGTGTGACTTTAGACCCACTGCTGAATCCCTCTGAAGTTCAGAATCCATTCTCTGTAGACCTACCCAAAATTTGTGCTTTAAAATGTGATAATACATGGGAACCACCTGGTCTAGGGCTTAGCACATAAGTCGGTTGCCATCTAGTTGATTCTGACTCATGGTGACCCCGTGTGTGTCAAAGTAAATCTGTATTCCAGAGGGTTTTCAATGACTGATTTTTCAAAAGCAGTTTGCCAGGACGTACTTCCAAGGTGCCCCTAGGTGGACTTGAAGTTCCCACCTTATGGTTACCAGCTGAGAGCCTTAACTGTTTGCACCACCCAAGGACTCCAGGGTTTAGTATATAGTATACATTTAATCAGTGTTTATTCTCTCCCTGTCTTCATCCTTCTAATCACTCCCCACAGAGTCTTTTGGTTCTGAATGATGTGCCAGAACTTAACTCTGGTCCCTCCCAAACCCCTTGACTGCTGAGTTCCCTTTCCCTGGCAGTCTGCCACCCTTGCAGGAGGAGTGAGTATCTGAGGAAGTGGGATTTAAGTACTGAGTCCAGATCTCTGTGGTTGGGGCACTATGTTTAGGACTGGGAATGTGAGAGAGAAACACCCCAGCTCCGGGGTGCAGAATGGTCTAAGTCTGGCAAGTGAGGCCAAAGAACACTCTGGGATAATTTAGTGCCATTGAAGTACTCAGTTGAAAAAAAACTGAGATTCTAATTTTGAGATCCTTGAGAAATGCAAAGGTGACTGTGCAGGGAGATCTGATAAACCTTGACTATGAGTGATAAAAATGTGTAAGGCAGAGGGAGAGGTGAAAGCTAGCTTGCAAGCTCCCGATGGTTGGGTCTGTGGTTAGTTCATCTTTTCTCCCCAGTATACATTATGGAGTAGGGAGGATGGAAGGGAGAGAAGAGGAGGAGACAGAAGTTGAGTAAGAAAATCTGTGTGTGAGAGTGAAGAGAAGAATGGAGGGAGAAAAATATAAAGAATGGACTATGTGCATCAATAAGGATGCTTTCACTGCCAGTAGCAGAAAGCACAATAGAATTGAGTATTTATCTTACAGGACAAGCTGACTGGAATTAGGCTTTGCAAAGGTTGAGTGGTGACTCAGCAGTGCCACCAAAGTCCCAGAATTTTATTCTATTTCTCCCTTCCACTCTTAGCCCATGTGCTTGTCTTCTCCAAGGGTCCTAGGGCTGCTGCAGTAGCTCCAGATATTACATCAGTGTTTGGAGAAAAAGTGGTAAGGGACTTTCAGAAAGGGAGAGGGAGTAACCAGTTGTATCTGCTCACATTTTCAGGAAAGCAGAAGCTTGCCGTGAACTCCTAAGCAAACTTGCATTTCCACCTCATTGGAAAAATTGTGGGAAGACCACTCCCACTGGTAAGGAAGACAAGTCATTAAGTTTTGCAGCCTCCACAGTGGGGTAGGCAAGTTCCAAAGTGCATACAACTAGAAGCACAGCTGGTGTTGGGAATGCAGGCTGGATGTGGGGCTAGAGTAGGAGACATGGAGGTGGCAGGTCCAACTGTAGGGTGAAAGCTGCAGCCATATAGGAAAGAGTGTTGTCTTGGTTGCAGGCCAGAGGAAGGAGAGGAGGCTGAGGGGCTGTCAGGACAGTACCATGATGGGGTCCAAGGGCTGGGGTAAGGGGATAGGGTCAGGGTTACAGCACTAGGGGGGAGTGTGTGGAACCATGGAGGAAGCACGAAAATCAGGTGAGTTCAGGCAAATATTTATCATGTACCTTCTGTACGCTAGGATCTAAAGGCAGATATGGTCTAGAGGGAGGCTTGTTGGGAATTGATGAATCTGATTGAGTGCTACAACCTGGCTGGCAGTTTGTGGCTCAAGTGTTGCTGTGATGCTGGAAGCTATGCAGCAGTATTTCAGATACCAGCAGGGTCACCCATGGTGGACAGGTTTCAGTCGAGCTTCCGGGTTAAGACAGGCTGAGAAGAAAGGCCTGATATCTGCTTCTGAAAATCAGCCAGTGAAAACTTATGGATTACAACAAAGAACTGTCCGAGACAGTGTTGGAAGATGAGCCCCCTAGGTTGGAAGGCACTACACAATAGCTGCAACATACCAGTAACCATGAAGACAGCTCAGGACTGGGTAATATTTAGTCCTGTTATTTTAAGGTCACCACGAGTCAGAGCAGACTAGATGGCAGCTTCCATAACAACAACAATTCTGAGTGAAGGAAAATCAGTAGAAGTATCTGCAGCTCTGGAAGTCTGGGGCTGGGACCAGGGTCCTCTGGGGCCCTCTGGGCCAGGAGTCCACTGGATGCCTGGTTCTGGGCCCATGTGAGGCTGAGAGGTGGGGGAAAAGAAACTGCAGCTATGCTCTGTTTTTGAAGTAAATCTTGGCTATATCTCCTAGCTCTTTGTTTTGGCTCACAGGGATGGAGGGCGTCACTGAGAGTGTGGGAATAGAAAGAAGTGCATGAGAACGTGTGGGTGATAAGGAAACAAGGACACTTGGGTGCCAAATATTGAAATATCTCTTTTCTGCAGCTTTTGCAATCCAAATATAAAAACCGCATATATGAACACACCATGGTACATTACAGATAAGCTAATGCTTAGGTCTAAAGTGTTAATTTTAGAAAATTTAATTGCAAAACACTAAAAATAATCAGAAACACAAATAGTAGACCAGACCTCTCGTAATCACCCAGCTCAAAATCATAACTTAAAAGAGTATAAGATTCTGTAGGAAATGTGCCAGTTGAGAAATACACTGACTCTTCCAGATGTCACCCACCTGTGGAAGAAGCTGGGGAAGGGTCCACATGCACTTTGAATGTCTAAATCACTCCAGTCTGAGCCTCTTTCTAACCTCACTGCTAGGAGCTCAGAATTGAGCCTTCTCTCTTTCCCCAAGTATTCCCTAGGGAATACTGACACATATACCAACCATTGCCAGTGAGCCTTGCTACCTCCTCCAGCCACAAGGACCCAGCCCACTTCTCTGGTCTTTTGCTGAACAGAAAGTTACTTCCTTCTAACTGCTGCCATGCTCCTTGGTGCCATTGTCCCACTAAACAGATAAGAAAACCTTAGTATCCATATATGGCTGTGACTAGGTCAGTCTTGCTTGCATATTAAATGATCACTTTGGCTTCTGTGTGTCAAGAACTAAGAGGGTTCTGCTTATAAGCTAACAAGTTAGCCTGCACTGTTTTATAGATGCTGGCAGAGATATAAAACTCATGGCCTGAGACAAAGGATTTATCACAGCACAGCAGGCAGCACAGGCTTCTTGTTAACATCCAGTCCCCTCACCCCTAAAATCCCATGGGGACAAGGCTGTATGTATAGTGGGTTTGTGTCATAGCTTGAGAACTCTGAGTTTAGGAAATCCCCAATCTTGTAAGGGGCTATTAGAAAACCTGCCCAAAGTTTGCCCTAGAGTAAGAAAATGTCTTTATTGTCCTATCAAGGAAACAAATCTGTCCTCTTCCCTGGAAGGGGATGCTATCTCTATCTTCCAAGGCTGTTAGAAAGATAGCCCAAGACAAACACTGTCACAAGCATAAGGTGGTCAGAAATGCCATGAAGAACGCCCCCCCCCCCACATACACCCCATGCTGTGATGACCATAGCTTGGGACAATAGGGGAGAAGCAATGGGCCTCATCAGGAGACTATTGCAGTAACGTGAGATCGGCATGTGGTACTTAGAGGAGGTCTGCAGCAGTGGGGCTGTTGGAAAATAAAAGCCAAATTTAGGGCATACATTGAAGGAAAGGCCAACAGGATTGACTAAAAGATTGGATGAAGGTGTGTTGTAGATTGAATTATGTCACATTGAAAGATATGTTGAAGTCCTGTGTACCTACAAATGTGACCACCTTTGGGGAAATGAGGTTTTCTTTGCAGATGTTATCAGTTAAATTAGATTATATATACATAAGAATCACCTGGGGATCTTGTTAAACTGTAGATTCTTATTCACTCTCTCTGGAGTCTAAAGGCAAATTCTCAGCAGGGGGTCAAACCAGAATGAATCAATTTGAAGCCCTGCATTGTAGCTGTCATCTTCTTTCTGGTTTCCTATTTGACACCTGCTCATCACCAGCCACTCAGCATCTGCCCCAGGCTAGCCCTCTCGGGCACAGAGTTGAAGAGGACATAATCACAGCTCCCAAACATCCCCAGCCCAGACAAGCCATCGGCAGTCACCATACAATATGATAAAGGCTGTGCCCAAGGTAGAGTGCCAGGAGGTACAGTGAGGCACTTTCTCAGCATAGGAGTTCACGATGGCTAGAAAAATTGTCCTGATAATATGATGGTTCTGGAGAACTTAGGTTGTTATCCAGGGAGAGCTGTGGGGAGGGCTCCCAGATAGTGTAGTGGCCTGTGCAAAGCCTTGGAGTGAAATGAGGGCTTGGTCCGTTCAAGAGCTTCAGGATCTAAGGATTACTGAAATAAAGGAGGTTTGACAAGAAATGAGGAGGGCTGGGGTTCACCTCAGAACCTCTCAATATGCCTAGCCAAGACATTTACAGTTTATTGGCAGCCTAGTGATTTTTAAAGTGTGGCTTAAGATTCCTAGATGGGTTATAAATTCAAATTACTTTTTTTTTTTTTTAAGGCTAGGATATGATAGAATAGATTATCAGACAGCATTGCACATAGTTAGGGTCCTCTTTCATGAAAGTTGTCTTTCAATTATGTGCATGGGCTGTATATTGGTCACAGTGTCATTGTCTGGCTTTCTATGGGTCCTGTTAAGTATTGGCTATTTAACAGGTAAATTCTGTTAAAGCCTCTGTTAGTGTGCTCTCAGACAATAATAGATGTGCTGATATTGACCTCTCAGCCCTGAGGGTGACTGAGCCTCCATGCAGGAATGGGTAGCCTTCTCCGTTTAAGCTGCTGCCCATAAAGGTATCATTATCTTCTGTTAGCAGCACTGTAAAGTGGGAAGGTTGGGAAGGACTGTGGAAGAGGGGCAGGGACTGAAGAGCTTTGAGGGCAAGAAGGATGGGCACAGACAGAAAGTTTTAAAGGTGGCCTTAGCTGTAGAATTGAAGCTGGCCTACAAGTCTGTAGCTCTGGTAGTGTATTGCCTAAGGCATTTGACTGCTAACCAGAAGGCTGGTGGTTCAAACCCATCAGCCACTCCTCAGAAGGAACGTTGGGCAATCTACTTCTGTAGTGATTTTGCCTCTGGAACTCAAGGACGGGTTGCTATGAGTCGAGTTGACTCAACGGCAGTGAGTTTTGGGGACAGGGAAACCAAGATAACACTCCCATCATTGACCTCTTAGGAGCGCTGACCATGTGATTCTTTACCACTCAGCCAGTATCTCTCTCCCTTACTGGTAAGATCCATCAGGGCCTGCTGGCCAACTTTCCCTCCATCTCTCGGGTACTTGTCAGGGGTTATGCATGCAGTGATGCCCTATGCTCAAGTTGCTATTTGGGGTGAGTGGACAGTGGTTCCCCTCGTCCTCTGGATCTGCAGGGTAGGAACAAGTCCTTCCCAGGATGAGGGGGCTGTTGTCGTTGTTAGTTGCCATTGAGTCAGCACCAATTCATGGCAATTCACATATAACAGAACAAAACATTGCCTGGTCCTATACCATCTTCATGATTGTGGTAGTTAAGATTATATGTCATCTTGACTAGGCCTGGTTTTGAGTGACTGGGCAGCTGGATGTAGTTATTTCCCATAATGAGATTGGCAATCATCTACATGGAAATCTACTAGAGGAGCTGAGTAGCTGCCGTAGGGATGTGGTCTGCTTCCCGTATATAAGAAGCAACTTTGAGAAAAGTCTCTTAGCTTTTGGGCATATATGGATCCTGCATTTGACTGAGTTTTCAGTGGCCTGCCATGTTGTCCACTGATCTTGAGACTGTTTCTGTACTTGAATTAGTGGACTGCCATATTGTTTGATAATTTTTGGACTATGCCATTTTACTTGCCGACCTTGAGTTTGTCAGCCTCAGCAGTCAGCAGCTGCTTGAGTTGAGAGGAGCCTACAGCTTCAGTGGGCTGGGAGAAAGAGGCAGAGCTAAAGCCCAAAGTCAAGGGGCCTTCACCCAGCTTCTGGAGCTGGCACTTTGAGCTCACACTTTGAGCTTCCTAAACTGTAAGAGAATAAATTCCTATTTGTTAAAGTCATCCACTTGTAGTATTTTCTGTTAGAACAGCACTAGAGGACAAAAACAGTGATCCTTCATCTATTTTGTGGTAGCTATTGTATCAATCCATCTCCCTGAGATTTCCTGAGGGAGGCAGTAACCCAAGGCAACAAAGTGGAGAGGACACCCAAACGGTGATTTTGTTGTTATTATTGGAGCTTCTTGCAACAGCAAAGACTGGCCACAGGCATGACACAGACTTTTCCTTTTACCTGAGAGCAGTACAGACGGTTGCCCCCTATAGGAGCCCCTACCAGTGTCTGGGGAACTGCTTTGCTTCCTCATCCTGGAGTATTTATGAGCACCTGGCCTATGCCAGAGGTTGTTTTTCCTGAATAATCCAACCGTGGAGCAATATGCTTCTCTTGGTGCCTCTGCTGAACACAGAGTACAGTCTAATTTTGCTCTTCTTGTTTTTTAAGGAGGGAAGGAGTAGAGTGGTTTGCTCTCATGAAATTTTAAAATACAACTTCAGGGCATCCTTTTTCTCTACACTTTTAAAGAAAAAGGTAATCTTTCTTTCTTCCCATCCATTATGGCTGCTGAGTGACTGGCTGTGGTTTCTGAGTATGCACATCTGGAAGATGCTTTTAATCTGACAAAATGCTTCCATTTATATTTACCTAATAGCCAGATAAAAACCCACTTGCAGATACAATGTGATACTTCTCTAAAAGAGTCCTCAAGTCTGAGGAGATGTATTGTGCAGTAACTCCGGGAACAGCGGTATTTTTTTGCAGTCTTTTCTGATAGAAACCCCTCTCAGGCACAGGGGCCTATAATAAGAAACTAATGCAAGAAGCTGGGAAGGGGTTGGATGTGAGCATGTTAAATACTTGGCCTTTTCTAGGACTGCAGCCTACCCTATAGGGCATAGTGTGAAACCCTTGGGAGGCTGTAGGTACCAGAGAATCAGAGTGCTTTCATGACTTTTAGGGAGGGAGGGGTAGACTGAAGAAGGCAGTCTGTGTGGATCCACTCAGGTTCAAGGCTGAGCTTCCCACCTACCTCCTGTGTAACCTTGACCACCTGTGTCTGGTGTTCTTCATCTGTATAGTAAGATCCAGTTTATGTTTAAGTAGTGGCAGATTAAGGTTGAGGAGGAGTCTTAGGAACTCCCTTTATAATCTTTACTTGTCTACCCCAAATCACTCTAGATGAGTAAGCAGTCTAAGTAGAAATTATGTGCTAACTCTAGAAACACACCTTTAAGACAGGTCTCCAGCTACCTCAACCCCTGTTCTCTTCCAACTGAATCGCTGCCCTTGGCTCCTCCCTGACTGGGGAGAACTCTGTTCCTTCCATTCCATGTCAGTGTAGGACACAGGGCCTGACATTCAGGCTCAGTAGGTCTTGTGTTCTGCTCAGTGACAAGTACTGCTAGTGCAGTAATTATGGTATAAGTCCTTCAGATTTTCTCTTTTTTTTAATATTGAGGTGAAATTCTTGTAACATAAAGTTAGCCATTTTAAAGTCAACAATTCATTGGCATTTACTGCATTAATGATGTTATCCAACCATTACCTCTATCTAGTTCCAAGACATTTTCATCACCTTGAAACCCATCCCCACTGAGCAGTTGCTCTCATTCCCTCTCCCCCTCCTCCTGGTAACCGCTAACCTGCGTTCTGACTCTTTACTTGCTCTAGACATTTCATATAAATGAAATCATACAATATGCGACCTCTTGTGTCTGGCTTCTTTCATTTGGGCCTTTAGCTTTTATGCTAATTATGTTTTAAATCCTTGGCAAACTGAGGGAAAGCACACCTCCCCTTCCTGATTAATGGTTATATGTCTTGGGGCTCAGATCAGATGATTGGGGGTTCGGGTGACCAGGGGGGCAGTTTTTCCAGCTCTGAGAGTCTTGTTCCCTTTCCTTGAAGCTGCTTGGGTGTGTGTACTTGTCTCATGCAGGAGGGAGATACATCCTTGCTTCCTCCACTTGTTACTGTAGGGGAGAGATGGTATAGTCACTCCCAAACAAGGTGGTTTGAGTGTCTTCCTAATTTTGGTGAGAGTCATTGAAGTGTTTAAAGCTGAAGAAGGGGATGAATGGATTTTCAGTTTAGAAAAATGCTGCAGAGAACCAGACAATGTGAGGGGAGGAGGCAGGGGACCAGTGAGCTTATCCAGGTGGGAAATGATTAATTTGGTAGCAGTAGAAGGGATGGAGAGGAGGGGGCCCGGGTAGGGAGGTATGTAGGCAGAGGAATCTATGGGAATTGGGACCCATTGCATGTGGGCTGAAGCCAAGAATCAGGTAGAGTCTGGCTTCTGGCTTGGGGACCTAAGGTATGTCATACCTGATGGTAGTCAAAAAGGAGAATCATGTTGGGCAGTAGGTAGGGGGAAAGTGATGAGTTTTCTGTGGGGTGGGTTTATCATTTTGAAGAACCTCTGGGACATCCTGAGGGAGAAGCTTCAGAGAGCACAGATTTGGGAAGTATCAGCAACTGGGGGGCATTTGAAACCCTGTGGAACATATAGAGGTTTGTCCATGTTTCCACCAGAGTGTGTCTGTCATGGGACAACCATTGGGGGTACCTTGCCCACATGCCCCTGAGCCAAGCAAGGGCTGTCACCCAGGAGCTCACAGTCACAGAAAGCAGGCTGATGATACTGAGGAGGGAACATTGAGTACCTGTCACCAGAACTCAAATGTGTTAAACACCAGCTGGCACCACCCAAGAAAAAGAAATATGAAAGACTCTGGGAAAAGATCTGTATTAAAGGGAAGAAGGCTTAGTGTTTGTGCAAGAGGGGATGGGGAGAGGGAGTGTCCACATGTGTGTACATGTGTATGTGCACATGCATATGTGTGGATGTGAGCACATGTGCAAGTGTATATGTGTATGTGTGTGTTGGCATTTGTGTGCACTCAGACAGAACGCTCATGCAGGCACACACATGCGTTGATGAATAATTAAATCTCTATAAAGCTACCATTGTGTATCTCATTTTATCTTCATAATAGCTCTGTTGGGCAGCCCAGGGAGCCATATGATCCCCACAATGAGTGAGGAGAATGAGGGAGATACCTGCAGATAGGCTTAGCATGCTGCAGAAGGAAGCAAGGCATGGTTCTGGCCCAAGTTTCCTCTTTGGATACAGTTTGGGCCCTATCTGGGGTGAAAGACCCAAGGCTGGACAGCTCTAGGCTTCCTGGTCTGACCAGAAAAGCATCTTCTGTCTCCCTGGGCTGACTGGCCTCCAAGGCAGGACTTTGACACCAGGTTATAAATGCATCTGTCCGAGTGCATTATCTAAATTGTTATGTATCACCCCGAGTAATGGCAAAAGTAAAAATCGCTGTTAGCTCAGTGAATAAATCCTCAGTGTTGATCAATCATTGCATGGTGTAGACTCTTTTAATAGGCACAATTTACGCAGAGGCTTGACAGACTGCTCCGTCTTCTAATTGCAGATGGAAAATGGATGCTGATCTCTGCTGTGCCGTAAAAATGTAAACTGTAAATGACTTAAATGCCTGCATGCTCCCTTCTCCACCTAGCACTCATTTTCACCTTGTATTTAGACACAAATCAGAGAAAAAACTACTCTCCTGTGAGATAATAACTTTTATAAAATGGAGTTCAATGCTTCTCCCATCTGATGCCCCAATTTCTTCCTAAAACTGCCATTTCCCCAGGTCTTTGTCCATGGAGGAAGCATTATTGGTAGCTCTGTAGAGAGTCCCCAACCTCTTAAGTGCCATGATGTTATTACATGCTCTTAGATGTTGTGTTGTTATTGTTATGTGCCGTCAAGTCAGACCTAACTGATAGCAACCCCTCCTTTGGTTTCTGAGGCAGTATCACTACGGAAGTAGATTGCCCAACCTTCCTTCTGAGGAGTGGCTGGTGGGTTTGAACTTCCAGCGTTCTGGTTGGCAGTCAAGTGCCTTAGGTACTATGCTACTCTTAGATGCTCTGGGTTATGTCCCCCTGTGCTCATTCATGCTCCTGTGATTTAGAGTGATCTGCAGCTTCCCAAAGCGCTTGACTCTAGTACAGAGATCTGGAGAAAGTGTATTCCAGTGTCAGATGTGTGCCCATGATGGGCTGAAAACAGGGCAGCATCACCAGGCCAAGACAGGTGACTCAGCTTTTTTACATGTGTACACCTTATTGACAGCAATTACATTAATTGGCTGTATAACCTACCCTTAATCAATGCAATTTGTCCATCATAGGGAACTAAAACTCAGTACTTTATAAGCAATAACCCTCTCATTTCTCGCGCCCCACCCCCACCGCTGGTAACCACTAATAAACTTATATTTCTATCATTTGCCCATTCTTTTTTTTTTCTCTCTCTCTTTTTTTTTTTTTTTCCCCCATGTACCTCTCTATGTCTTTCTCATCCTTAATGCTGCCGTATTGGTCACTCACATTTGGTACATTGCCCTTCTCTTCACCCAAATCAATATTTATCTCTATCTATCTAACAGCGTTCCCTCCCCTCCCCTCCCACCCCTGGTAACCAACAAAGAAAATTTCCTTCAATAGATAAACCTTTCCTTAACTTTTACAATAACGGACTAATACAATATTTGTCCTTTTGTGATTGATTTATGTCACTCAGCATAACAGTCCATTCTATCTTGCAACTTTCTTAACTTCCTCACCATTTAGAAATTCTGTGACTACACAGTCTTTTCCCTCTTTTTGTTTGTAGTTGTCCTCACTTGCCAAATGATGTCTCTGGTTCCCTGTTTACAATCTTGTAAGCTCATTTCACCTTGGATATGTCCATAGCTGTGGTTTCTGGGTTATGTTATCTTGTGTATTAATGGTTGGTTGTTATTTGCTCTTTTTGGTTCTCTGATCAAAGGACTCCCTTTAGCATGTCTTGAAGGTTGGTCTGGTTTTAACAAATTCCCTTAGTTTCTGCTTATCTGGAAATCTCCTAATTTCACCATCATATTTGAGGGACAATTTTGCCAGGTATATAATTCTTGGTTGAATTATATATAATATATAATATATATATATATATATATATAATATATTGAATTTTTCTCTTTCAGGGTTTTATATATACCATCCCATTGCCTTCTCGCTTGCATGGTTTCTGCTGAGAAATCAGAGCTTATTCTTACTGGCTGTCCTTTGTACGTAACTTTTTGTTTATCCCATGCGGCTTTCAGGATTCTGTCTTTGTCTTTGGTTTTGATGAGTTTGATGATGATGTGTCATGGTGATTTTCTTTTGGGGTCTATCCTGTTTGGGGTTCATTGGACTTCCTGGATGGATACATTCTCATCTTTCATCATTTCAGGGAAGTTCTCCTCCAGCAAATCTTGGACAATTTTCTCAGTGGTTTTGTTTTTCTCTTCCTGTTCTGGAATTCCAATGACACATAAGTTATTTCTTTTGATGGTATCCCACATGAACCTTAGGCTTTCTTCATTTTGTTTTGATTTTTTTTCTGATTGATCCTTTTGCAAAGAAGTATTCAGGTATTTTTCTTCCATCTCATTAATTCTGCCTTCCATCGCATCAATTCTTCTCCTTTGCCCTTCCAATGTGTTATCTATTTCTGTCAATTTAGTATTAATCTTTTGGATTTCTATCTGTAGATTTAGAATCATTTCTAATTTTTCACTTAATTTGTCATTTTGTTCTTGTGTTTTCTTCTAAAATTCTTGTAAGGTTTTTTCTATGTTTTCTTTGGTCTGTCTCTCAATCCTTTGAAGATACCTAAAGATAATTCTTTTGAATTCCTTATCAGAGAGTTCCAATGCTGCTTCTTCCTCAGGGATGCATTCTGGGTCTGTATCCTGCTCCCTTGTTTCTACCACTTTATCCTGCTTCTTTGTGTGGACTGTGATGGTCTGTTGTTTCTGAGGCATCGTGATGTTGTTGTATTTAGATCTCTGTTAACTGTTTATGAAGAGCAGCCAAGGGTGGTTCAGGCTCTTCTTGGTGGTTTTTTATTGTTGGCCCGTTGCTTTTCAATCTTGCAGGCCCCAAGTGTCCTTGGGGTTGCTGGAAAGCAGAACGTGTTCTTAAGCCCCAGAAATTTGCGAGAGTGCTGTCTCTTTAAATATCCAAAATAGTCAAGCCGCTTTTTAAACCTTCAAAATGGTGGCATCCTCCAGATCGGCAAAAGTCCACAGCTCAGCCCACCTTTCTCTTCACCTTCTCTGTTTGTTCCCTAGCCACCATGAACAGTCCATGCAGTCCCTGGCTAGCAAGGTGATTTTTAGGTTAATTCTTAGGTCCTACCACCAGTCGAGTCTGCGAGAGTGCTGTTTCTCTATAAATAGCCAAGCCGCTTTTTAAACCTACAAAATGGCGGCACCCTCGGTACTGGCAAAAGTCCACAACTCAGCCCACCTTTCTCTTCACCTTCTCTGTTTGTTCCCTAGCCACCATGAACAGTCCATGCAGTCCCTGGCTAGCAAGGTGATTTTTAGGTTAATTCTTAGGTCCTACCACCAGTCAGGAATCTCCAAGCTGCCTGTACTGTCAGGGTCGCTCAGTTCACTGTCAGACTGCAGCTCTGTATGTCTCCTTTTTTTTTTTGGTATTTCACGCAAATTCTTCTGCTAGTTAGGGTTTAGTCCACTTCTGTATCCTTCCCTTCAAGGCTCAGGGGTCTGTGTTAAATGGTTTCCCTTTTCTTTGTTGAAGAAGGTCTGTGCAGTCCTTCTGCCTAGTCTGCCATCTTGCCGGGTATCTCCCCATTTGCCCATTCTTGTCTTTTTATGTAAGTGAGGTCATACAACATTTGTCTTTTTTTGACTGACTTATTTCACTCAGCCTAATGTTTTTTAGGAGCTCTGGTAGTGTAGTGACTAAGGCGCTTGACTGCTAACCAGAAGGCTGGTGTTCAAACACACCAGCCACTCCTCGGAAGGAAGGTTGGGCAATCTACTTCTATAGTGATACTGCCTCAGGAACCCAAAGAGGGGTCGCTTTGAGTCGGGTCCAACTCAGCGGCACATAACAACGTTTTTGAGTTCCATCAATACTGTGGCATTTATCAAGACTTAATTGAGTAATATTCCATTGTATGTATGTATCACATTTTGTTTATCTATCATCTGTTGATGGACATTTAGGTTGTTTCTGCCTTTAGGCTGTTGTGAATAGTGCTGCAGTGAACATTGGTGTATAAGTATTATCTGTTTGAATTTCTACTTTCAATTCTTTTGGGTATATACCTAGGAGTGGAATTGCTAGGTCATATGGTAGTTCTATATTTAGTTTTTTGAAGAACTGCCAGCATTTTCCACAATGTCTTTAACATTTTTCTTTCCACCAGTAAGGGATGGATTCCAATTTCCCCACATCTTCACTAGCATTTGTTATTTATTTATTTATTTGGCCATCCTCAAAAAAAAAAAAGCTAAACTCACTGACATCCTAGTGGGAGTGAACTGACATCTCCTGGTTTTGATTTGCTTTGATGGTTAATGACATTGAGCATCTTTTCATATGTTTGATTGCTGTTTTAATGTCCTTTTTGGCAAAATGTCCATTCAAGTCATTTGCTCATATTTTTTGACTGAATTATACATCTTTTGTTAAGTTGTTGAAGTTATATTTATATTTAATTTCATATATATATACATATATATATGTATGTATGTATGTATGTATGTTGTTGTTGTTGTTATGTGCCATCAAGTTGGACCAGACTCATAGCAACCCCTCCTTGGGTTTCCGAGGCAGTATCACTACAAAAGTAGATACGTAGATTGCCCCATCTTCCTTCTGAGGAGTGGTTGGTGGGTATATATGATTATTAGATTATATATATTAGATTATTAGATTCTTATCAGACATATGGTATCCAAAGATATTCTCCCAGTCAATAGCTAGTCTTTTCACTTTTTTGGTAAAGTTTATTGTTGATCAAAATTTTTACATTTTTATGAGACCCCATTTATTTATTTTTACTTTTGTTGGTAAAAACTAGTTTGTTAAAAACTAGGCTGGATAAATATGATAGATATAAACCCAAATATATCAACAATCATTTTTAATGAGAATGGTATGAATATGCAGATTAAAGATATTGTTGTTCTTAAGGGAGAAAAAAAAAAGGCTGAATGGCCTTACTCTTGCATTTTCTTATAATAATTTTATAGTTTTAGTTTTCACAGTTAGGTCTTTCTGAATTTGTTTTTGTTTATGGTGTGAGGTATGGATCCTGTTTCATTTTTCTGCCTGTGGAAATCCATTTTTCCCAGAACCATTTATTGAAGATACTTTTTTCACCATTGACCTTAGCACCCTTGTCAAAAATCAGTTGATGTGTGGATTTTTCCTGGCCTCTCAATTCTATTCCACTGGTCTGTGTGTCTATAATTATACCAGTACCAGGCTATTTTGATTACTGTAGCTGTATATGTTTTAAAATCAGGGAATTGTGAATCCTAGTTTGTTCTTCACTTACAACATTGCTTTAGTTATTTCAGGCTCTTGCCATTCCATGTTAAGTTGAGGATCCGTTTTTCCATTCTTTTGGAATTTTTATCAGAATTGTGTTGAATCTATAGATTGTTTTGGGAAGTATTGACATCTTAACAATATTAAGTCTTCCAATCAATGAACACGGACAATATTTACATTTATTTAATTCCTTAGTCTTTTTCAGCAGTGTGTTATAATTTTTTTTGTATAAGCCCTTCACATGCCTGGTTAGGTTTATTTCTTGGTATTTTGTTTACTTAGGTGCTATTGTAAATGGATTGTTTTCATGGCTGGTGTATAGAAACCCAACTGATTTTGGTTTGTCAGCCTCATACCCTGCATTTCTTGTGGTTTTTCTGGGTCTTTGGGTTTTAAGCCATGATGACCCCTGATAAAATCCAGATGAGATGATTACTCTATAAGCCATATTCCATTTTTAACATAGTAGTTCAGATTAGTGGGTGGGTCATTGGATGTTAAAAATGATATAACTCCAGCAACAGACTCACTTTTAGGGCAAAAAGACCACAAACCAGAGTGGGTGTGAGGTTTGCCAAGCCAGGCAGTAGGCAGAGCTGGGACCTAGGCACAGATCTTCTGATGAGAAGTCACCTGGAAATGTGCTGAAGGAATGTGGGTCATGCCAGGGCTGCTTTGATGGAGAAAGCAGAGGAAAATATTGAGAACTCTGGGCCCAGGTAGGTTGGAGTGGTCACATAACAGTAGTGAGAGTGGGGAGTAGCTTATGGCAAGGGTGGCAGCCCAGATGCTCAAGAAAGCACTAAAAGAGGAGAGAAGGAACAGAGGCACTGGGAGACCCCACTGCTCTGTACATAGCCCCTCAATATCCCAGTTGATTCAGAAGGAGCTTGGCAGACTTATGGGGTGAGATGGGAAGGTGCATAGGCCAAGAGGGCCTGAGTCACTCATGTGCAGATGAGAAGAGCTGAAAGGGATCTGTTCTTTCTATATAAATAATGATCTGACCCTTCTGTCTCAAACTGAGTCCACGTATCACACATGGCTCCAAACCTTCCTTTGAGTTGCTCTCCATTCCTGTTGGGTACAGTAAGTTCCTCAGTGAAGCAGGACAAGTGGCAAGGAGAGGCCAGACATCAGTGGATTGATCACCTTTTATGGACCATTGAATTTTTCCCCCTAGATTTATGTAATGGCCCATGTATAATCTATCAGCAAAAATAGCTCGAAGTCATTTTTAAGATTTCATAATACATCAGATTTTTAAATGTAGGCAGAGTTAAGGAGCATCATTAGAGAAATGCACATGATTTTCTTTCATGTTTTATATATTTTATAAAACCCCTAAATGTTTATCAAGCTCAGTTTATCCTTGGGCCCAAACCCTTCTATAGTCTCAGAGCTGAATTGGGCTCAGGCTCCATCCTCAGAAAGCTGTCAGGAGGGACAGTCAGCCAGGCCGAGTCAGCAATGTCATGAGGTAAGTGCCAAGATGAGTATATGCACAATGTGAAGGATGGATCTGCAGGAAAGAGAGAGGGACATCACTCTAGAGATGGAAGCAAGCAAATCAGAAGAGGTGCCAACTGAGCAGAAGAACAAGAGGGAAGCACATCGCAGACAGACAGAACTCCATGTGCAAAGGCCTCCTAGCTGGAAGCAGCACAGCAATGTGAGCAACCACATGTGTCAAGGCTTAAATACAGGGCATGAGACACAAATGTTATGATAGTAAACCTGTAAAACCAGTTGCCATCAAGTCAACTCTGACACATGGTGACTCCGTGTGGGTCAGAGTAGAACTGAGCTCCATGAAGTTTTCAGTGGCTAATATTTTGGAAGTTTATCACCAGGCTTTCTTCTGAGGTACCTCTGGGTAGATTCAAACCTCCAACCTTTCAGTTAGCTGCTGAGCATGTCAACAGTCTGTACCACCCAGAAAGGTAAGGCAAGGACTATTTGGTAAAGGCTCTAGATAAGCATGCTGAGAAACATGGAGTTTATCCTGGAGGTGATGGGAGGGCTGAGGGATCTCCAGCAGAGAGTGATATCATTTTAAAAGGATAATGAATAACACTGATGTATGGAGAATGGTTTGGAAAAGGGGAGTGTGGCAGCCAAATGTTCCCTAACAGTACAAATCCCCATTGTAAAACAAGACAGATGCCAGTGTGCCTTGTAGAATCAGAAATTTTGTCACTACTATGATGCCTAGCTGCCCCTCTTGGGCAGGCCAGGCAAGGACCCTTTGAATAAGATAAATGAAAAAGAGAAGAACACCTTTCTCTCTCTTTTAGACTTTCTCAAGGTGTTACCCTCTAGATCCCACCATTATATGATCAGTGCATAATTGGGAGGAAAAGGCTCAACCTTCCATGATGACTTCTACCCATCAGTGGGAGATTCATATCCTAGGGGACCTCTCCCTCCTAGTCCCACTGACCATCTTATCTTGGCTTCTGGATACTGCCACTCACCCAGTGTCAGTGAGTAATGGGCAGACATCTGGAATTTTACAGATGTCACCCAGCCCCAGGGGCAGGGAAACCAGGCCTGGGACAGCAAGAGGAGAGGTTGTCACAAAGGCAGGTTGTCACCTTCAGTGCAGGAAACCTTATGTAGGGTGGCTGGTGCTGTGTGTGATGCTGGTGGAATGAATAAGGGGGTGGTGACACAGGGAATCGGTCCCTGAGAGGAACTCTAGACTGTGGTAAGCATCACTGGAATAAATGTACAATCTTACAAGGTGTCTTGTTATAAAACCACTAGATTGTGAGATGTCTTTCTGGCTGGACTGGTTATAAAAATGTTGTCTCTTTTATTCAAACACTATTGCTGGCTATCTACTATGTTCCAGCTCTTTAGGCACTGGGGAATACCAGTGAAGAGGAAAGACCCTCCCCACCTTCTTGGAGTTAACTGTGTCAACAGGTGGGGAGATGGAGCACAAACAGACTTCACAAAAGTGATTTCATGACCACCCTGATATGCACTGTGAAGGAGAAGTCTAGAGTCTCATCATTTGCAAGTCTTATGTTTCTTCTTCATTCCTTGCCAAAACAAGAAAGAGGAGGCCCAAGAGTCAAGAGTGAGGAACTCAGAGTGAGGCTCAAGGGCAGCAGCTCCCTTCCACCTGGGAGCTGGGCTGGGTCCTGTCCCCAGTGTCTCACTTGGGAGTCATTATTGAAATGCAAACACATTGAATAGAGCAGGTAGGAATCTCTCAGAGGAAACATGGCATTGTTTTTTTCTGTTGTTGTTGTTGTTGTTGTGTGCCGTCGAGTCGGCCCGACTCATAGCGACCCCTCCTTGGGTTTCCGAGGCAGTATC
>NW_006921775.1:3238052-3245733 GCF_000298275.1 Orycteropus afer afer
GGTGGGTTTGAACCGCCAGTCGTCTGGTTAGCAGGCAAGTGTCTTAGCCACTATGCTACCAGAGCTCCCAATTACTGCTGCCCTGGACTGGCCCATGCTCTTTCTGAGCCTGTTTCCCCACTTGTGAAACCAGAACTGACTGGATGGTCATCTGAGTGTGGATCTGGTCTGGAACTGACTCACTTGCACTGCCGCTCATCTCCCTCATTCATGGAATAGGGTCCTGTGCCTACAGCCACACCTCTGCCCATGGAATAGCTCTAGGTATGTGTCAAAGTATCAGCTGCTAAACACTTAGGGTCCTGGCATGGCCTTCACAGGGCTGAGAACAAACCTGTTGGTTCAGCATGAGCTGAATCTGCTGCCCCATGAGGGTCACACAAGCAGGCTGCTTCCATGGTAGCATAGGTCCCAAGAGAATTCTGAGCAGACTCCTTATTTACCAGGAGGCTCTCCTTGAACACTGTGTGTCTCACTGCCACCCACCCACCCCACCCTCCTCATGTCATGAGTCTGATCCCAAGGGAAAAAGAGCTTAGGCTAGAAGCACTCAGCCTGGTTGTGCCTGACACCAGGCCTGGGGTTCTGTGCAGTGCTCCAGGCCTCAGTACTGTCCTCCTCTCCGTCTCACAGCAGCAGGGGGAGGTCCATCGGAAACTACAGTTCCCTCTAGTCAGTCAGTGGGAGGTTAAGTACTCAGGCTCTGAAGCCAGACTGCATGGGTATGAACCCAGCTTTGTTAATTGTATAACATAAGGAATCTGGGTCTCAGTTTCTTCAGCTGCAAAATGGCAATAAATAATGATACTAACTTTGGACAGTGGTGGATATTCAATGAGGGAGTATGGATAAAGCCCTAGCACACATCCTGATACATTGTTGTTGTTGTTGGTAGGTGCCATTGAGTCATCTCCGACTCATAGTGACTGTGTGTACAATAGAATGAAGCACTGCCCGGTCCTGTGCCAGCTTCACCTGATACATCATTATCAATCATTAAACATCAGTTGCTTTGTGGCAATTACTAATAAGGCATTATAAAGTCTTCCCATGGAGGCAGGAGTGCTCCACAGTGCACATAGCGTTTGTCTTCTCTCTTTCTCCCTCTTTTCTGTCTCTCACATGTGCAGCAGCCTAGGGAGTATATTGTCCTGCTTCAGGGAAGCCTGGGCAAAGCCCCATCATCTGGGTTTCCTTTTTTCTGTGAAGCAAGAGTTTCTTTTCCTTGGAGAGCACCAAAGACATTTAATGAGTTTTTCTTTACCCTTTTGGGCCTGGCTCTAGTGGTGGGTGGCACCTGTGGCTCATACTGAAGGCTGGAACTGGGCAGCACCCACTCTACATATAGCTGGCTATATATGATGACTTGTTGGTATAGGATATTGGTTTTCATTCTCATGGTTGCACTGTCAGTGAAAGAAACACTGATTTTAGACTTAGAGATACAGCCTCAAATTTCTGCTTTGTAGCCTAAAGATGGTCATTTAGACTTTCTGAACCTTAGTCTTATTTGAAGACACAAAGCAGTTGCATTCTACACTAGGCAGATGGAAATTCCTGCCATGTCCCTAATGAGCCATGCTGTTACTGCCACATTGCCTTTGCATGTGTGTTCTCTCTGCCTGGAATGTTTTTTGCTACTGTACTACTTCTTTAAGACTTGACTAAGGAGTCAGTTCTTGTAGGTGACCTAGAAGCTTGTGCTTGCCTCTTTAGCTTTCTTCCAACATTGATCACATAGTACATGTAGTCTTTGACTTACAATGAGGTTCCATTCAATGACTCCATTGTTAATTGGTTCTCATATAAGTTGAATCTCTCTCTCATCTCTCTTTCTCTTTCTCTGTTTTTTTTTTTTTTTTTTTCAGTTTTTATCATTATCACCTTGTATTATGAGTATCTTGATAAATCAGATCTTTATTTGTCTTTGGGGTTGGAAAAATTACATATTAAGTTTACAGATCTATTTCAAGAGGTGCATGCATAAAAATATACAAATAATAAAAATTTATGTTGACGATGAAGAAGAGATGGATAATGTTGGCCTTTTTTCAGTTGTGGTAATAATTCCACTTGTGGAAGATTCTGGATCATCTGGATTATCCCTGGGAATAGGGATAGTGTTTCTAGTCAGAAAATTAATAAAAGTTGTCTGTGTGGACCTTTTTTTTGTTTTTCTTCATATATTTTGAAGTAACTTCTTGTTGCTTCCTAAATCTGCTTGTTGATTTTAGCAAAGTGATCAGTATTTGGGTCCATGTTCCCAAACAACTGAAGGCTCTGATTTACTTCAGAAAACTAAATCAATATGACAGTGTTTTAAATAGTAAATTGTAACACTGAACATGTGCAAGTGGCCATCTGAGAATGAATCATCAGCAAATTATGCACTGCAACATTGGGTGTAGTACTTAATACCAGTGACAAGATGTATGAAAAACAGATGGCCGTAAGTGTAGTTCATTATAACTGGAACATGTCATAAGTCAGGGAGTACCTGTTTTTAAAGTGGTTGTTTAAGGAAGGACATTATATAATGATTAAAAGTCAATCAAACAGGAGGGCATAACCATAATAAGTATCTATGCACCCAATGAAAGAGTCCAACAATACAGAAATCAAACTTTTAACAGAATTGAAAAGTGAAATAGACAATTCCACAATAATAGTAGGAGACTCCAATATACCACTTTCAATGGAGGAAGAATAAGTAGAAAGAAACTTGACAAAGATACAGAAGATCTAAAAAACACAATCAACCAACTATACCTCACAGATATATACAGAACACTCCACCCAACAATAGCACAATATACATTCTTTTCCAATGCATGTGGGAGTTTCTCCAGAATAAGTAATATTTTAGGCTACAAGCAAGCCTCAATAAATATAAAATGATTTAAATACTACAAACATCTTCTCAGATCACAAATGCTATAAAATTAGAAACCAACAATATGAAGACCAAAGAAAGAAAATAAAATACATGGAAACTGAATAAAATCTTGCTTAAAAACTACTGGGTTATAGAAGAAATAAAATATGAAATAAAAAAATTTAGTTGAATCAAATGAGAATGAAAACACAATATCCCAAGATTTTGGGACATAGCAAAAGCAGTGCTCAGAGGACAATTTATAGCAATTAACAGTAACATAAAAACAAAAACAAAAAAAAATTAAAAATCCTGTGTAAATCACATCAACATGCAACTGCAATTAAACATAAATACTGTAACACAACGTCTCAGAGACCACAGATCATGACAGCCCACACAAAAAAGCAAAATAAAATAGTAGAAACAAGGGTCCAAGATAAAAAGCCAGGAAACATCCCAGAGGAATAAACAGTATTGGAACTCTGTGATAAGGAATTCAAAAGAATTATATTTGCACACCTTCAATGGGTTGAGAGACAGATCAAGGAAAAGACTGACAAGATCAAGGAAAACACTAACAAAATTAGGGAAAAGACAGACAAAACTCTAGAACAATTTATGAAAACAATACAAGAACAAATTGACAAAAAATTAGAAATGATACAAAAACAACAAATAGAAATCCAGAAGATTAATAGTAAGATTTCAGAAATAGCTAACACGTTGAATGGACAAAGGAGTAGAATTGAATCAATGGAAGGCAGAATTAATGAGGTTGAGGAAAATTACCTCATTATTACTTTGTTCCACTCCTCGGAAGGAAGGTTGGGCAATCCTACTTCCGTAGTGATACTACCTTGGAAACCCAAGGAGGGGTCACTATGAGTCGGGGCTGACTCAATGGCAAACAACAACAACAACAACAACATTACTTTGTTAAGAAATCAATCAGACAAAAGATCAAAACGTAATGAAGAAAGACTAAGACTCATGTGGGATACCCTCAGGAGGAATAACCTGCATGTAACCAGAATTCCAGAACAGGAAGAGACAGATAAAACCACAGAGAAAATTGTCGAAGATTTGTTGGAAGAGAATTTGCCTAATATGATGAAAGGTGAGAATATATCCCCTCAAGAAGTTCAATGAACCCCAAACAGACTAGAACCAAAAAGAAAATTACCAAGACAAATCATCATCAAACTCACCAAAACCAAAGACAAAGAATCCTGAAAGTAGCATAGGAAAAATGAAAGGTTAACTTCAAAGGGCAACCAGTAAGACTAAGTTCTAATTTATTGGCAGAAACTATTCAGGCAAGAAAGCAATGGGATGATATATATAAAACTCTGAAAGAAAAAAGTCTCCAACTAAGAGTAATATCCAAACCAAACCAAACCAAACCAAACTTACTGCTGTCAAGTCGAATCTGATTAATAGCAACCCCTCCTTGGGTTTCTGAGGCTCTATCTCTACAGAAATAGTTTGCCCAGTCTTCGTTCTGAGGAGTGGCTGGTGGGTTTGAACGGTCAGCTTTCTGGTTAGCAGTCAAATGCCTTAGGCAGTATGCAATTGTCTATCAAATAAAAGAGTGAAATTAGGAGAATTCCAGAGAAGCAGAAATTACAGAAATTTGTGAAAACCATACCAATTTTACAAAAGATGCTAAAGGGAGTCCTTCAGACAGAGAACCAACAACAGCAAACAATAACCAATGATTAACACACATGATGGGAGAGCTCTGGTAGCGTAGTGCCTAAGGCACTTGGCTGATAACCAGAAGGCTAGCAGTTCAAACCCACCAGCCACTTCTTGGAAGGAAGGTTGGGCAATCTCCTTCCATAGTGATACCGCCTCGGAAACCCAAGGAGGTGTCACTATGAGTCAGGTCTGACTTGATGGCACATAACAACAACAACAACAACACACATGACAACATAACCCAGAAACAAATCCAGTTATAGAAGTATCCAGTGTAAAATAAGCTTCCAAGACTGTAAACAGGGAACCAGAGACATCATTGACAAATGAGGACAACAACAAACCAGAAAGAGGGAAAAAATTGTGTAGTTACAGAATTTCTAAATGGCAAGGAAGTCAAGACAAATGCAAGATAGAATAGACTGTTTTAAATTTGGGAATGTGGTGGTTATGTTTTTATGTCAACTTGGCTAGGCCTGGTTGAGTGGTTGGGCTGCTAGATATAGTATTCCCCATTATAAGACTGGTAATTAACTCCATGGTAGAATCTACTATGAGCAGCTGAATAGCTGCCTTTGGGTATGTGATCTGCTTCCTGTATATAAGGAGAAGCTTTGAGAAAGGTATCTAGCCTATGGCATGTTTGGACCCTGCATGTAGCTGTGTTGTTTCTCGGTAGCCTGCTATGCTTTGCCAACCTTGGGACTTACAATGGACTTAAGTTAATGCCTGCCATGTGGTTTGGTAGCATTGGGACTGTGCCTTTTTACTTGTCAAACTTGGAGCTTCTCAGCCTCAGCAGCTAGCAGCTGTCTGAGTGAAGAAATGCCTCTAGCTCCAGTGGGCCAGGAGCAGGAGGCAGAGCTGGACCCCAAGGTTCAGGGGCTTTCACCCAGCCCCTAGAGCCTGGCACTTTGAACTTGGACTTAAAGCCTCCAATTTGTGAGGGAATAAACTTTTGTTTATTAAGGCCATCCAATTTGTGGTATATTCCTGTCAGAGCAGTGCTAGGTAACCAGGACAGGGAAGAAAATGATAAATTACAGGGTAACTTCAAAGAAAAATAATAAATCTGTGCATCAAAATAAGCATAAACTAAAACAATAGCAATGAAGGAGATAACATGACTCATAAAGGAAAATGAGCTCAGCACAGAATATTATATGGGACAACGAAATAGTAACACCACAAAAAAACACATACCAAAATGATATCAATAAAATCATACTTGTTGATAATTACTCTGAATGTAAATGGATTAAATGCACCACTTAAGAGATGGAGAGTTGCAGACTAGATAAGGAAACACCATCTATCAATATACTGTCTACAAGAGACTCACCTCAGACACAAAGACAAAAATAGACTAGAAATCAAAGGTTGGAAAATGATATACCAAGCAAATGGCAACCAGGAGAGAGCAGGAATGGCAATATTAATTTCTGATAAAATAGACTTTAAGACAAAAATGACTATAAGAGACAAGAAAGGACAATATATAATGATTAAAGAATCAATTGAACAAAAGGACATAAAAACTATCTATGCACCCAATGAAAGAGCACCAAAATACAGATGTGATAGTTGGAGCCGTGTGTCAACTTGGCTGGACCCCAGTTCTGTGTGGTTGTTCCCATGATGGGATCAGATGACTGTGTTCTGAGTGGCCAAGCTGCCCAAGGGGAGTTTCCCTAGGGGTGTGGCCCGCTTCCAAGATATCCAGGGACATCCTGGGAAGAGACACATTCTTTGAGGGATTGGAACCCTGGTGTGCGGACTACAGACTTCCATGAGTGAGCAGCCCACTGCTCAGCCTGGAGATCTTGGATTCGTCTTTTGTTGGAGTCAACAACCAGTGTACTGCCTGCCAGCCTTGAATTGCTCAGCCCTTTGCGCTTATGGAAGCTAAGGCTGCCGCCAGCTCGTTTCCTTCAGAGACTTGGACTTGCTGGCTTCTATACACTTGTGAGCCATTTTTCTAAGATAAATTTTTTTCTCTCTCTCTCTCTATAAATATATATATACACTTTGCTGGTTTTTGTGTTTCTCTAGAGAACCCAATCTAACACAACAGAATTATAAACAGAATTGAAAAGACAAATAGATGACTCCACAGTAATAGTTGTTGTTGTTGTTGTTATGTGCCGTCGAGTCAAACCCGACTCATAGCGACCCCTCCTTGGGTTTCCGAGGCAGTATCACTAGGAGACTTTAATATACAACTTTCAATAAAAAGTAGAACTAGAAAGAAACTCAACAAATGTTCAGAAGAAGTAAATAATACGATCAACTGACTTGACCTTATAGACATCTACAGAGCACTTCACCCAACAACAACAAAATATATATTCTTTTCCAGCATGCTTGGAACATTCTCCAGGATAGACCATACGTGAGGCCACAAAGCAAGCCTCAATAAGTTTTAAAGCATGAAATACTGAAAAACATCTTCTCAGATAACAATCCTATAAAATTAGAAATCAACACTAGGAAGACCAATGGAAAAAGAAAAAACACATGAAAACTTGACACTCTCCTTAAAAATGACTGGGTAATAGAAAAAATAAAAATAAAAAATTATTGAATAGAATGAGAATGAAAACACAATGTACCAAAATCTTTGGGACATAGGAAAAACAGTGATCAGAGGACAATTTATAGCAATAGATGCACTCATGAAAAAAAGACAAAAGATCCAAAATCAACACGTTAACCCAGTATCTTCAACAATTAGAAAAAGAGCAGCAAAAAGAAAGAGAAAGAATGCCTATAGTCACCAGAAGAAAAGAAATAATAAAGATTCGAGTAGAAATAAATGAAACAGAAAATATAAATACAACAGAAAAAATCAATAAGACTCAAAGTTGGTTCTTTAAAAAGATTAATAAAATCGACAAAGCACTGGCAAACTTAACAAAAGTAAAGAAGGAGAAGATGCAAGTAACACAAATAAGAAATAAAAGGGTGATATCACAACCAAACCACAGAAAAGAATAATATCAGGATACTATGAAGAACTGTCCACCAGCCACTCCTCGGAAGGAAGGTTGGGCAATCCTACTTCCGTAGTGATACTGCCTCGGAAACCCAAGGAGGGGTCGC
>NW_006921775.1:3246458-3247881 GCF_000298275.1 Orycteropus afer afer
GAATACATTATGACCAAGTGGGGTTCATACCAGGTATACAAAAATTGTTCAACATTAGAAAAACAAACAATATAATCCATTACATAAGTAAAATGAAAAAAATCACATGGTCATATTAATACATGCAGAAAAGGCATTTGATAGATAAAATACAACATCTGTGCCTGGTTAAAAACTCTCAGAAAAATAGGAATAGAAGGGAAATTCCTTAATATAATAAAGGTCATATTTGCAAAACCAACAGCCAACATTATTCATTATTATAGAGAGAGACTGAAACCATTCCCCTTGTGAAAAGGAAACAGAAAAGGATGCCCTCTATCTCCACTTCTATTCAACATTGTATTGGAAGTCCTAGCCAGGACAATAAGGCAAGAAAGGGAAATGAAAGACATCCAAATCAGTAAGGAAGAAGTCAAACTATCCCTATTTGCAGATGATATGATCCTAAACATAGAAAACCCAAGGGACTCGTCAAGAAAATTACTGGAACTTATTGAAAGATTTAGCATAGTGGCAGAATTTAAAATCAACATACAAAAATCAGTTGGTTGCAAAGAGATCTCTGGGAAGGAAATAAGGAAATCAATACCATTTACAATAGCTACCGAAAAGATAACTTAGGAATAAATCTTACCAGGAACACAAAAGACCTATACAAAGAAAACTGCAAAACACTGCTTCAAGAAACTATAAGAGATCTACATAAATAGAAGAACATACCATGCTCATGAACAGGAAGATTGAATGTTGTGACAATGTCAGTACTACCCAAAGTACTATACATTCAAGGCAATCCTGATCCAGATTCCATCAACAATCTTTAAAGACAAAAACCCATCTCTAATTTTACCAGGAAAGGAAAGAGACCTCAGATAAGCAAAACACTACTGAAGAAGAACAAAGTAGGAGGTCTCACGCTCCCAGATCTCAAAACCTACAACACAGCCACAGTTGTCCACACAGTCTGGTATTGGTACAACAACAGACACACAGATCAGTGGAACAGAATGGAGAACCCAGAAATCGATCCATCAACCTTTGGTCAGCTGATCATTGACAAAGGGCTGAAATCCATTCAATAGGGACGAGATAGTCTCTTTCACAAATGGTGTGGCAAAACTGGATATCCATTTGCAGAAAAATGAAACAAGATCCATACCTCACACCATGCACAAAAAACAAACTCCAGATGGATCAAGGACTTAAATGTAAAACCTAAAACTATAAAGTTCCTCAAGGAATAAATAGGAACAAACTTAGGGGATTTAAATTATGATATAAATAGACTATCAAGCATAACACAAGATGCACAAACAGTAGAAGATAAACTAGATGACAGGGACCTTGTAAAAATTAAATTCTTGTGTACATCAAAATACTTCTCCAAAAGAGTAAAAACAGAACCTGCAGAATGGGAATA
>NW_006921775.1:3247981-3249749 GCF_000298275.1 Orycteropus afer afer
TCAGACAAAAGACTTACCTCTAAAATTTATATAAAGCTCCAACAACTCAACATTAAAAAGACAAACAATCCAATTAAAAAATGGGCAGAATACATGAATAGACACTTCACCACAGAAGATAAGAAGGAAGCCATCAAAGAAATAAAGAAATGTTCGTGATCATTCATGATTCCCTTCCAAGAAGAAACCAAACTCACTGCCATCAAGTCAATTGGACTCAAAGCAACCTTTCTTGAGTTTCCAAGGTGGTGTCTCTATGGAAGTAGATTGTCCAATTTTTAGATGCATATCAAAACAACCATGAGATACCATCTCACCCCAGTATTAATAGCAAAGTTCAGCAAGGCAGAGATAACAAATGCTGGTGAGTATATGGAGATTTGGAGTCTCACACACTACTGATGGGACTGTAAAATGATACAATCATTATGAAAATTGGTATGATGATCTCTTAAAAAGTTGGAAATAGATATACTATTTGATCCAGCAATCTCATTGCTACGTATATTTCCTGAAGAAGTGAGAGGCAGGACACAAAAAGATACATGCACAACCACGTTCATCGCAGCACTATTCACAATAGCAAAGAGATGGAAACAACCTAAATGCCCATCAGCCAAGGAATGGATAAACAAACTGTGGTACACACACACAATAGAATACCCTAAAGAATAATACAGAATCTACAAAACACTGTATAACATAGATGAACTTGGAGGACATTATGGTGAGTGAAGTAAGTCAATCACAGAAGGACAAATACTGTATTAGTCGACTATTGTAAAAAGTCAAGGAAAGGTTTATATATGGAAGGAAACTTTTTTTTGTTCATTACCAGGGATGGGATAGGAGGGGAGGCTAAATTACTAGATAGGTTGAAAAAAATATATATATAGAGAGAAACAAAAGATTAGTGGTTACCAGGGGTAGGAGGGAAGGAGGTAGGACAGGGTAAGCTTTTGTTTGCGGGGCATTGAATTTATGCTAATGGTGGTGGAGTATTTTGGAAAAGGATAGTAGTAATGGTGGCACAACATGAAAAATGTCATCAATGTCCCTGAGCTGTAAATGGGTAAGTTGTTACGGTGGCAAATGTCTTGTGAGTTTTCAACAATAAAAGTTGAAAAGAAAAGAAAAAGAAATTGGAGTGTGAAATACTATATGATCCAGCAATCTCACCTTTTATTTCTCTATATATCCTAGAGAATAAGGGCCGTGACATATGCACACTCACATTTATTGCGTTATTATTCAGAATAGCAAAAATATGGAAGAATCCTAAGTGCTCATCAGCATATGAATGGATAAGCAAACTGTAGTACACAATGGAATACTATGCAATGTTAAAGAATAACAATGAATCTGGGAAATAACTCATGACTTAAATGAACCTAGAGAACATTAAGATGAGTGAAATTAGTCGATCAAAAAAGGACAAATGTTGTATGAGACCACTACTGTAAAAAGTCAAGAAAAGGTTTACACACAAAAAGTATCATTCTTGACCATGAGACAAGAACTACATGGTGCTCGGTTACCAATGTCAACCCCTCAGAAAAGGATCATTGTAGGAGATCCTGAATAGAGTGGGGGAAAAATGTGGAGCAAAACTCAAAATTGTAAAAAAGACCAGGCTTACTGGTCTGATAGAGACTGGTGAAACCCCAAGACTATGGCCCCTAGTCACCCTGTAGACCTGGAATTGAACTCACTCCCATGGCTACCAGCCAAACATTAGACAGGTGTATAAGGTGAACATTTACACCAG
>NW_006921775.1:3250104-3269738 GCF_000298275.1 Orycteropus afer afer
TGTGCCGTCAAGTCAGCCCTGACTCATAGCGACCCCTCCTTGGGTTTCCGAGGCAGTATCACTACAGAAGTAGGATTGCCCAACCTTCTTTCCGAGGAGTGGCTGGTGGGTTTGAACCGCCAGCCGTCTGGTTAGCAGGCAAGTGTCTTAGCCACTATGCTACCAGAGCTCCTAACTAGAAAGTAGACACCTATTAAATTGGGTGAAGGGAAAGGCAGTATTCATTAAGGGGGAAGTCAGCACAAAATGATCAAGGCAGTGGAAGACACAGTACAAGAGTTATGGGCAAAAAAATGTAATTGCTATTACATATACAGTTACGTAGGTGCTGAGTGGTGTAGTGCCTAAGGCATTTGACTGCTAACCAGAAGGCTGGTGGTTCAAATCCACCAGCCACTCCTTGAAAGGAAGGTTGGCCAATCTACTTCTATAGTGATACTGCCTCAGAAACCCAAGGAGAGGTTGCTATGAATTGGATCTTACTCGACGCAGTGAGTTTGTTTTTTGGTTTTATACAATTACATATACACTTACTATTACAGATAGTATTACATATACAATTCTTAAATAACAGTAATAACAATATTCTACAAGTGGATACATAGATATTCAAGCTGAACAGGGGTGGGAAGTTAAATGAAACTATACCCACGGATATATATAGACTTGACAGAGGATATCTCTACTTACGTATTTATATGTGTTGCAAATTTACCCATTAATGTAAGTACATCATATGGGGCAAACTTATGTAAAGTTCGTAGTCATAACCAAACATTTTAAAAGATTGAGCATGGGGGCTCAGGACCATAGTCTCCGGGCACGCTGAAGTCAGTTGGCATAACATAGTTCACAAATAGAATCTTCTACCTTACTTTTGGTGAGTATCAACTAGGGTCTTAAAAGCTTGTGAGTGGCCATGTAAGGTAGAACTATTGATCTCTCTCCACCAGAGCAAAGAACAGTGAAGAAAATCAAACCCTCAGAGAAACAATTAGTCCAAAGGACTAAGGAACCACAAGAACCCCAGTCTCTACAACCCTGAGACCAAAGAACTGGATGATGTTCAGCTGCCTCTCCTGACCACTCTGAAAAGGATCACAATAGGAGACCCTGGGTAGAGTGGGAGAAAAATGTGGAACAAAATTCAAAATCATAGAAAGAATGAGGTTTACGGGTCTGATGAAGACTTGTGGAACCCAGTAGTCAAAACTGCCTGGTATTGGCACAATGACAGGCACATAGACTAATGGAGTAGAATTGAGAACTCAGATACAGATCCATCGACCTATGGTCAGCTGATATTTGATAAAGGCTGAAGTCCATTAAGTGGGAAGAGATTGTTTAACAAATAATATTGTTAGGGAAGCTCTGGTGGCATAGTGCCTAAGGCTGGCAGTTCAAATCCACCAGCCACTCCTCGGAAGGGAGGTTGGGCAATCTACTTCGGTAGTGATACTGCCTCGGAAACCCAAGGAGTGGTCACTATGAGTTGGATCCGACTCAACGGCAATGAGTATTGTTAGCTTCCATTGAGTCATCTCTGACTCATAGTGACCCTATGCACAGTGGAACGAAACACTGCCCGGTCTTGTGCCAACCTCGCAATCCTTGCTATACCTGAGCCCATCATTGTAGCCACTGTGCCTATCCATCTCGTTGAGGGCCATCCCCTTCTTCATTGACCCTCCACTTTACCAAGCATGATATCCTTCTCCAGGGAATAATGGTTCCTTCTGACAAGAGGACCAAAGTAGGTGAGATGAAATCTGGCCATTCTCACATCCAAGGAGCATTCTGGCTGCACTTCTTTCACAACAGATTTATTAGTCCTTTTAACAGACCATGGTACTCTTAGCATTTGTCTCCAACACAACTCAAAAGCATCACCTCTTCTTTGGTCTTTCTTATTGACTGTCCAGCTCTCACATGCATATGAGGTGATTGAAAAATACCATGGCTTGGGTTAGGCACACCTTAGTCTTCAAGGAGATATCTTTGCTCTTCATCACTTGAAAGAGGTCTTTTGTAGCATATTTGCCCAGTGCAATATGTCATCTGATGTCTTGACTGCTGCATCCATTGATGTTGATTGTAGAACCAAGTAATATGAAATCCTTGAAAATTTCAATCTTTTCTCCATCCACCATGAAGCTGTTTATTGGACCAGATGTGAGGATTTTTGTTTTCTTTATGTTGAGGTGTACTCCATACTGCAGACTATAGTCTTTAACCTTCATCAGTAAGTGCTTCAAGTCATCCTCACTTTTAGCAAGGGACATTGTGTCATCTGCATATCGCAGGTTGTTAATGAGTCTTCCTCCAATCCTGATACCATGTTCTTCATATAATCTAGCTTCTCAGATTATTTGCTTAGCATACAAATTGAATAAGTATGGTGAAAGGATACAACCTTGATATACTCCTTTCTTGATTTTTGAACCATGCAGTATCCCCTTGCTCTGTTCGAATGACAGCTTCCTGATCTATGTACAGGTTCCTTATGAATACAATCAAGTGTTCTGTAATTCCCATTCTTCTCAATGTTATCCGTAATTTGTCATGATCCAACAAATGAATGCTTTTGTATAGTCAATAAAACATAAGTAAACATCTTTCTGGTATTCTTTGCTTTCACCTAAGATCCATCTGACATCAGCAATGATATCCTTCATTCCACGTCCTCTTCTGAATCCAGCTTGCATTTCTGGAACTGCTCTGTCAATGTACTACTGCAACCATTTTTGAATTATCTTCAGTAAGATTTTACTTGCATGTGATATTAATGATATTGTTCGATAATTTCCACATTCTTTGGGATCACCTTTCTTTGGAATGGGCACAAATAGGGATCTCTTCCAGTCAGTTGGCCAGGTAGCTGTCTTCTAAATCTCTTGGCATAACCGAGTGAGTGTCTCCAGCGTGGCATCCATTGTTGAAACATCTCAATGTGTATTCCATCAATTCCTGGAGCCTTTGGTTTTTGCCAATTCCTTCAGTGCAGCTTTGACTTCTTCCTTTAATACCATTGGTTCTTGATCATATGCCACCTCCTGAAATGGATGATGATCTACCAGTTCTTTTTGGTACAGTGATTCTGTATATTCCTTCCATCTTCTTTTGATGCTTCCTGCATCATTCACTATTTTGCCCATAGAATCTTTCGATATTGCAACTGGAGTCTTAAATTTTTTCCTTAGTTCTTTCAGCTTAAGAAATGCTGAGTGTGTTTTTCCCTTTTGGTTTTCTAACTCCAGGTCTTTGCATATTTCATTATAGTAAATGGCTTTGTCTGCTTGAGTCACTCTTTGAAATCTTCTGTTCAGCTCTTTTATCTTGTCATTTCTTCCATTTGCTTTAGCTACTCTCTGCTCAGGGGCAAGTTTCAGAGTCTGTTCTGACATCCATTTTGATCTTCCTTTCTTTTTAATGACCTCTTGCTTTCTCTTGCTCTGGTGATGTAGTGCCTAAGGCATTTGACTGCTAACCAGAAGGCTGGTGGTTCAAACCCACCAGCCGCTCCTCAGAAGGAAGGTTGGGAAATCTTCCATAGTAATACCACCTCGGAAACCCAAGGACAGGTTGCTATGAGTCGGATCTGACTTGACAGCAGTGCGTTTGGTTTTTTGGATTTTGCTTTCTTCATGGATGATGTTCTTAATGTCATCCCACAATTCCTCTGGTTTTCAGTCACTGGTGTTCAGTGCATCAAATCTATTCTTTAAATGGTCTCTAAATTCAGGAGGGACATTTTCAAGGTCATATTTTGGCTCTCGTGGACTTGTTTTAATTGTCTTCAACTTCAACTTGAATGTGCATATGAGCAGTTGATGGTCTATGCCACAATCAGCTTCTGGCCTTGTTTTGGCTGAAGATAGTGAGTTTCTCTATCACCTCTTGCCACAGATGTAGTCAATCTGATTCCTGTATATTCTGTCTGGTGAAGTCCATATGTAGTCATTGCTTATGTTGTTGAAAAAAAGGTATTTGCAATGAATAAGTTGTTGGTCTTGCAAAATTCCATCATGTGGTCTCCAGTGTTATTTCATTCACTAAGGCCATATTTTCCAACTACTCATAATCTTTGTATGTTTCCAACTTTTGCATTCCAGTCACCAATGATAATCAACACATCCTGATTGTATGTATGGTCAATTTCAGACTGTAGAAGGTGGTAGAAATCTTCAATTTCCTCATCTTTGGCTTTCGTGGTTGGTGCATAAATTTGAATAATGGTATTAACTGGTCTTCCTTGGAAGTCTATGCATATTATCCTATTCACTGACAGCATTGTACTTCAGGACAGATTGTGAAACAGTCTTTGTGATGATGAATGCCACACTATTCCTCTTCAAGTTCTCATTCCTGGCATAGTAGATTATATGGTTGTCTGATTCAAAATGGCCCAAATAAGTCCATTTCTGCTCAGTAATTCCTAGGATATTGATCTTTATGCCATTTCATTTTTGGCAACATCCAATTTTCTTAGATTCATACTTCATGCATTCTGTGTTCCAATTATTAATGGATGTTTGCATCTCTTTCTACTCATTTTGAGTCATGCCCCATCAACTGATGGAGGTCCTGAAAGCTTTACTCCATCCATATCATTAAGGTCATCTCTAGTCTGAGGAGTCAGCTCTTCCCCAGTCAAATTTTGAGTGCCTACCAACCTGATGGGCTTATCTTCTGGCACAATATTGGATGATGATTCAGGTCTATTCATAAAGTTTCCCAATAATACACCAGACAGTGTTTCACTGCTATTCATAAAGTTTTCACTGGCTAATTCTTTGAGAAGGAGGAGCTCTGGTAGCATAGTGGCTAAGACACTTGCCTGCTAACCAGATGGCTGGCGGTTCAAACCCACCAGCCACTCCTCGGAAGGAAGGTTGGGCAATCCTACTTCCGTAGTGATACTGCCTCGGAAACCCAAGGAGGGGTTGCTATGAGTCGGGGCCGACTCGACGGCACATAACAACAACAACAACAACAATTCTTTGAGAAGTCAATGGCCTCTTCCTTCTTCGAATCTGTTTTTGCCTGGAAGCTCTGCTGAAACCTGTCCACCATGGTAACCCTGCTGGCATTTTTCAACATGCTGGCATAGCCTCCAGTCTCAGAGCAACATGTAAGCCACCACAGGATGACAAACTGACAGACAAGTTCGTCTCCCTTAGTTATTCCTAATCCCTCTGCACAACAAATGATGCTGGCAAAACTGGATATCCATTTGCAGAAAAATGAAACAGGAGCCATACCTAACACCATACACAAAAATGAACTCCAGATGGATCAAAGACTTAAATGTGAAACCTAAAACTGTAAAATTCCTCAAGGAAAAAATAGGGGCAAATTTAGGGGCCCTTATTTATAGCATAAATAGACTATCGAGTATAACCCAAAATACACAACCAGCAGAAGATAAATTAGATGAATGGGACCTTCTAAATATTGAATTTTTATGTGCTTCCAAAGACTTATCTCTAAGAGTCAAAGGAGAACCTACAGATTGGAGAAAAAAAAAAAATTGGCAATGACATATCTGACAAGGGACTTATATCTAAAATTTATGGAAAACTCCAACATCTCAACAACAAAAAGATAAATAATCCAATTTAAAAATGAGCAGAAGACACCTCACTAAAGAGGATATTCAGGCAGCCAACAAACATATGAAAAAATGTTCACGATCATTAGCCACTAATACCAAACTCATTGTCATCGAGTCAGTTCTACTCATAGCAACCCCTCCTCAGGTTTCTGAGGCAGTATCACCATGGAAGTAGATTGCCCAATTTCCCTTCTGAGGAGTGGCTGGGGGGTTTCAATCACCAACCTTGTGTTTAGCAGTCAAATGCCTTAGGCACTATGCCATCAGAGCTCCCAAAGAGAGATGAAAATCAAGACAACAGTGAGAATACCATCTTGCTCCAGCATTAATAGCAAGTTCAACAAGATGGAAAATAACAAATGTTGGTGAGAATGCAGAGAGATTTGGACTCTCATGCACTGCTGGTGGGACTTTCAAATGATACAACCACTGTGGAAACTACTATGGTGATTCCTTAAAAAGTTGGAATTACAAATACCATTTGACCCAGCCATTCCATTACTAGGTATATATCCTAAAGAAATGAGATCCAGGACAGGAACAGATATATGCACACCCATGTTCATCGCAGCACTGTTTACAAAAGTAAAAAGATGGAAGCAACTCAGGTGCCTATCAACAGAAGAATGGATAACCAAACAATGGTACATACACACAATGGAATACTGTGTAACCCTAAGGAATAATACAGAATCTGCAAAACACCACATAACATGGATGAACTTGGGGGACATTATGCTGAGTTAAATAAGGGAATCACAGAAGGACAAATATTGTATTAGTCCATTATTGTAAAAAGTCAATGAAAGGTTTACATATGAAAGGAAATTTTCTTTGTTGGTTACCAGGGATGGGAGGGGAGGGAACACTGCTAGATAGGTAGAGACAAGTATTGATTTGGGTTGAGGGAAGGGCAGTGTACTAAATATGAGTGATCAACACAGTGAAATTGAGGAAGAGGAAGGCATAGAGAGGTGCATAAGAGGTACAGACAACAAAAATGAACCCTTTTGCATGTTGTCAATGATGGCAAACATTGATGTATGGGTGGATAGATGAGTGGACAGGTTAAACGTTTAGGTATGTCTATGAAGGGGGCAGTATGCCCATAACTACGTATAGGGTTAGCAGATAATGTTTCTACAAGTGTATTTGTATGTTCTGTAAGAATTTCCAGGTATATAGAAGAGCTGACAAGGAACAAGGTTGTAGTCGCTTCTTAGCCACAGCAAGCTACCCGGAGGGAGTGAGTAATTGGACCTGTGGGCTTGGGACCATGGTCGCAGGGGACATAAAGCTCAATTGGCATAACACTACACAAGAACACTGTTCCACATACTACTTTGGCAAGTAGCAACTGGGATCTTAATAGCTTGCAAGCAGCCATCTTGATGCAACGATAGGTCTCTCCTCATCCAGAGAAAAGAAGAATGAAGAAAACCAGACACATGGTAAAAATTAGTCCAAGGGACTTGTGTGCCATGTGACCCTCAGCCTATATGACTATGGGACCAGAAGAACTAGATGGTGCCTGGTTACCACTGTCAACCACTCAGAGGGGGATCTATGTGGGAGATCCTGGATTGAGTGGGAGAACAATATGAAACAAAGCTCAAAATCATAAAGAAAAAGGGACCAGGTTTGCTTGTCTAATAGAGCCTGGTGGAACCACTGAGACTATATATAGTCCCTAGCTGCCCTTCAGGTCTGGAATTGAACCCACTCCTGTGGTTTCCAGCCAAACAAAAGACAGGCATATGAGCTGAACATTTACATTAGGTAGATATACTCCTTGGAGAGATCAATCATGGGGGAATAGAAAGGCTGTGTATCCACAGGGAGACAGCTGTGGGGGGCGGGGAGCAGGAGTACCTGGGAGGGAAGTGCACAGGAGAAGTAACTATGGGGAGGAAGTGGGAAGAGAGCTGTTGCATTGTGGGAGATTGCTGTCAATAGCATGAGACAAAGTATATGTGAACTGTTGTATGGAAGATGAATTTTCTCTGTAAACTTTCACCCAAATCACAATAAAAATAATAAAAAAAAAAGAATTCCAAGCCAAAAAAAAAAAAAAGAGACTTGTGGGAGCCCCAAGACTATAACCCTTAAACACTCAGGAACTGAACTCAATTCCTGTGGCTTAACTTTCAGCCAAATGATAGGCCTATAAAGTGAACAATAATACAAGAGCGGTATGCACTCATTAGAACTCAACCATGCAAGCTCAAAAGAGCAGCATTTGCCCACGGATAAAGCTAAGAAGACAGGAAGGAATAGAAAAGGAGAAAGAAGGGAAATGGTAAACATATAGAAGAAGTGGGTAGAGTGCTGTTACATTGCAATAAAGGCCAGGAAAGAAAATGTATAAGAACTATTGAATGGAAAACCAATTTTCTCTGTAAACTTTTACCTAAATTGCAATAAATAAATCAAATGGCTGTTTATGTAGCAATTTCCCTTAAAGATAGGGAATTCTTGCCTTGTAACAACCCCCAAACTGCAAGAATTGCTACCCTGTTGATATTTTTTAGTATTTACCTGTTGCTGTTAAGTTGATTCTGACTCATGGTCAACCAATGTTGTGTCAGGACTTTGCTTCATAGGGTTTTCAATAGCTGACTTTTAGGAAATAGATCAATGGAACTTTTTTTCTGTGGTGCTTCTGGTTGTATTAGAACCCCCAACCTTTTGGTTAGCAGCCGAATGCATTAATTATTTGCACCACCCAGGGAATTCCTGTAAATAACAGGTGCTGCTATTTTGTTAAATTAATATGCTCAATGTCAAGCATTTTACCTTTAGGGACAAACCTTAATGATCACTTACAAAATTGTTTGAACTATAGTATAAGAATTTGATAGTTAGAAAGCACCATTCAAATTTTTCCATTTTAAAGATAAGAAATTAAGGTCTGTGACAAGTTGGTAATTTGTGCAGATTCTCTCTGGCTAGGAACTTTGTTTCTAAAATTCTTTCCTTCCAGCTTCCCATTATTTATTTATAAGCAGGGACTTTGAAAGTGATTACAGTTTTGTTCCCCAAGTAGTTTTGTTTCTATTTACTATCTTGGGTGCATTAAATTTTTTCTTAGCAAAACTTTATTCATGGGTGTGCTGGCCTGAACTAAAAATGTGCACATCTAGTGGTAGGCCTTAAATATGCAAAGCTGTGAAATGAGGGAAGTGCAGAAAGGTGAGTCGCTTTGTTCTGGGCTCTAGCATTGGAGCAGAGGTCTGGAGGTGCTAGGTTCAGATCCTGACTCTGCTATTTATCCTGCTGTGTGCAAGTTACCCCTCCTGTCTTAGCCTCAGCTTTCCCATCTGTAGAGGTGAAAATAAACAAACAGTACCACCACAACATACACAGGTTTTGTTACTGTTAATATTATAGCAGAGTCCCTGGGTGGTATAAGCAGTTAACACACTCTACTGCTAACTGAAATGTTCAAGGTTTCAGTCCACTTCAGAAGAAAGTCTTCATCATTTACTTGTGAAAAATCACCCACTGAAAACCTTGTGGAGCACAATTGTACTCTGATACACATGAGAGCACCATGAGTCAGAGTGGAAGTAACAGTAACTGGTTTTAATATTATAGACGCTTATTTCTAATCTTGCACTGCCTCCCAATGGTGGTTATTGTTGATGGGGTAATAGATGATGAGAAGTCGACTTATTCTTCACGCACAAAAGAGGAGGAGGAGTAGGGGGAGAGAGAGAGACAGAGAGAGACATGAGGCAGCTGATGGCCAAGAGTTGTCTGACAAGGATTTAAAAGAAGCTTTCAGTGTGGCATGTGATATAGTCCTTTCTAAACTTTTCAGTAAGATCTGTCTTGCTGGGTGTACAATGTGAGGTTGGATTTGCTTTATGAGGATCAGGATAGAATTGAGTCCTACTTCAAGATGGGCAGGGGATGGGGACACAGGCACCTCAGGGAGACTGTGCAAGGCATTCATGTTTGGCACAGAGTTGGGCACTGGTGGAAACTGAGGAAGTAGTATGTGCACAGAGATGTATGTGGTCAAGGGCCAGCATTTACTGATGGTAACAGAGGAAGTGAACCCTCAGTGCTGCTATGCGTATGACCCAGTTCCTGCCAGATCCTAGAGATGGGAGTGAGGGAAGTCATTGGCAGATCCATCTTATCTCAAGGGTCTCCTCCTCACCCTCTGCATCCCTTCAGTGAGGTGGGAGTAGGTTAAGTTCCTAACCCTGCTCATGGGTATTGATGAGTTCTGTTTGAGGAATTCAAGCCTCGACACTTTGGTATTCTTAACACGAGGATATCACTATGGAAAATATTGGAGTTGGGAACTATTAAAGTGTTTTCTGAAGTCAGACAGTGGACCGCAGATTTATAGGGATGGGTTTTGTTAGGAGAGAAGGTGCCGGAAGCATAAAAGCCAAACATATCCAATATCTTTCCCAGACAGGAATGATATTTCAGTAGATAAAATAAATAGTACGTGGAAGTGCTTGCAAATAGATCATTGAGCCCTTTATGTGCTGTGTAGGGTGTGCATGTGCTAAATGTGTCCCAAGGCTCAGGAAGCAGAAAAAACCTAAATGGACAAAAAAAATTTGCCTTCACACAAAGGACCATCTTTTCTGTGCTTCCTCTCTCTGTCATGGAATGCTGTGGGGCTTGAGGAGTTCAGCTGCCACTGTTTCTTATTGCATTTTTCACAGGGACAGTTAGGAGAGGTAGCTGGAGTCTGAAGTGACACTCCAGGCCTCAAGGAACAAATGTGATACCTTCTTTGTGGACCAGGTTCTACCCCTCTGTTAGTTCACTGTTCCCACAGTGAACAGGTTTATACAGTAACCAGTACTTGGTGTGGCCATTTCCATAAGCATGCATGTCTGAGGTCCAGGAGATGGCTTCTCATTTTACAGATGGGAGCAGGGGCCCACGGTGGGAAAGAAAGACCCCTCCTCCACATCTCACATGCTCCAGTCCCCCACTCAACACAGCTTGTGTCTGGCGCAGCTGTCCTTCCTCCCAGCTGAGAGCCCTGATTCCTGAGCGAAGGTGTGAGAGTGACTATAGAAGCTCTTCTCTGCAGACATAAGGGTTGAAAGTCTTCCTCTAACTGAACAGAACTCTGGGAATTCACACCAATGCAATCATAAATTAGATAAAATTAGGGTTGGGAGTTAGTGCTGAGACTTCTCTTTAAACTACATATTTTGTAGAACTTGGAAAGACAAGCATCAACCTTTTGGCAGTTTCTTCACTTCGTCAGTCAACTGACCCAGCAGTGCAATGGAGGGGCTCAAGAAACGGCTTTGCCTCTGTGGCCCCATGACTGGCTTTCGTTTCTCCCATCAGTGTGGCATATCATCCTGAGAACTTGGGTTCTCATTTGGTATCTGCTTGCTGGTAGCCTTTGTGGTCACTTCAACCTTTGGGTCCTAGTGCCATTCATGGTGGAAGAAGCTGCCACAGCTGATGTTCTTTTAATAACATAAGCTTATACTATAGGAATTTTCTTCCAGAGACTGTTGATCCAGAAGGAAAGAAGAGGAAAGGGACACAGCAGGAGACAGGTCACCTAGTGGTCATAGGTGGGGGCTGTGGCGTCATGACTCACTGTGAGTCCTAGTCCCACCACTGACTTGCTGAGCAACTGTGAGGCCAATTATTTGCCCTCTCTGTGCCATGGTTTCATCACCTGTAAAGTAGAACAGAGCTATCACCTTCCTAAATGTGAAAAAGTGATGCTGTACTTGGGACAGAGCAGGTGTGTGAAATCATAGCTGTTGCTCTTCAGGAGGATATTCCCACATCTGAGGACGTCGTGTCAACAGTGATGATGATCTACAGGCTGCCTTGGTTTCCTGTTGAGAATGAGGCAGCAGTCTAGGGGAAAAGTCATTTTTCTTAGGTGGGAATTTATACTGGTCTCAAGGTCATGCTGTCTATTCCTAGCAAGCAACAGGTATGCATGGAGGGGGTTGGGGAATGGGCAGTTTTATACACTTCTAGGCTCTGGGAGTTTAGAGTTATCACTTCTCATTGAGTCAGGAGCGCTCATACATGAGGATGGATGACTATCTTTCTTTTCATACAGATTCCCAAACCCAAGGGCACTTCCCTGAGTGTTCAGTGTGGACGCTTGATCTGAGGGACTCTTAGTTGGAAGTGGGCAATGCGAGAGGGTCAGGAGAGAATCCTATGTTAGGTAGGATGTCTGCACAGCTACTGCTTCATATTTTGCCCAAGATTATCTTACATTTCAAATACAAAGACTGAAGTGGAAAGTTGGAGCAGAAGATTTGTGTGGCTACCAGTATGGGTGAGGGAATCACAAGACTGGGATGAGTATCAGCGAAAACAAAAAGAATGAGAAGATGCCTACAGGGTATGACCTGAGGGGTTGGAGAAAGGTCTCCCCACTTGATACTATAATGGTACTTGAGTTTCCACCATTACTGAATCTCCAGATTTTCTTAGTAAAGATCAGGCACTATTGGAGCAGTAGGCAAGGATTGCTATTCTATTAGCAGGTAGATCAGAGGATAGGATCAGGGCAAGCCAGACTGATGTGTGAAGAACTAACCCTCTGGTCCCTGGCCACAGACCAGCCCACACTCCCCACTGGTGGGTATGGAACAACTCAGTCAGAGTACAGCTCAGCAGGAAATGTGTTGTGTGTGCTGTGTAGAGAGTTGGTCCTGGGCCTGCTCCTTGAGAAGGGCAGATGGCAATCTGCGAGACTAACAAGGGGGTAGTTTGAGAAAACAATGTTCCAAACTGGGTTGTATGTCTCAGCAGTTATTCTTGAAAAGAGTGTGATTCCTACAAAGTGAACAATGAAGTTTTAGTGTTACATTTTAAAATATCACTGATTAGTATGAGGTAGCTTGTGCAAAATACCAAGGCCTTCATCTGGAATCTCATGATGGGTTCTGAGGCACATCTACATCCTTGCTGACATTTTGTCTTAATTTTTTTTTTTTTTTTTCATTTCCTTTTCTCTCTGCCTCTTCTTAAAACTCTCCTAGGACCTGGAGCATTCCCATTCTGATAGTTCAGTACATTCTTCTACAGTTCTCTCAAGCTGTCAGGATAGGGTGGTCTGGAATAAGTGTGTGTAGGGGGGAATAATGGATTTTTGAAGAGAAATGAGTCACATCCTTTGCCTATTCTTTTCCTACATTTTTAAATTTTAAGGATGTCAAAAATTTTGTGTTTTGTAAATAGAAGTATGCATATGGTATATATGTGTTCCTAAACTTCAGATCTGTAAAGGATGCTGGAGGGAGGAGAGGGCAAAGCAACAAAACAACCAATGGGAACATGCATTTCAAGGCTTTCAATTCTACACATTGATTTTTAAATTTATGGTTTGAAATTTCAAGTAATTTGTCATAAAAGCACAATAAAGCCTTCAGAGTGTTCTTCCTAAAACTATTTGACTCAATGAATTAAGAACATGATAGGGAATTTGCATTTGAGGGCCATCTATATCTAAAAAATATATAGGAACAAAATATATAGTGATGAAACTGCTTATATTGTAGATGTCTAAAATTTTGCAAATTTTAAAATTAGACTTTCCCAAAAGCTTTTGAGCTTGAGCTATTTTTCATATCCTTTATTGGGACCAATATCCTTTTCCAATTCCCTCTAGGATTGCTCTTTATATCTCTTTATATCTAGTCCCTATCTATGCATCCATCACTTGGTTAGTCAAAGATAAAGACCTCTGAAGACTCAAATTGGTGGTATCACTGAATTTCAGAGTTTGATGGGTGTAGCAGATGCCTTATATAGCCCATAGAGACTGAGTTTAGGGGAGCCAAAGTATGTCTGAGAGGTCACAGTTTCATATGGTTCTCTTAGCATTTCACTTGGTGCACATTTCTAGTTTTTGTTCACTGATAAAACAAACTGTCCACCACTCCATTTGACAGCACCATATCATTTAGGAATGGACAAGAACAGATAACTTAATGGGGACAGGGGCAGGAACAAGGATCACAGAGAAGAAGTAGACATTTTCTGTCTACAAGATTTGCTGTATGCCAGGAACTGTACTAGTTGTCTCACATACCCTATAGCACATCTACCTTTGTAATCATCTTGTGAGACAGATAATATTATGCTGTTTTACAGACATGGAAAGGAGGTTTGAACAGTTACGTAACTTCCCCCAGTATTGTACCTGTGGTGCAAAGTAGAGTTCCTCCTACCCCCAGGCTGGCTGACTGCAAAGTCCCTGCTCTTTCCTATTTCCCTGATACTGACTTTTCCAAAACTGGATATATGGTCAGCTGCATCATTGGGAGGCTAAGTAAAGGGGAGGAAAGTTAGAACATTCACCCTGGGAGCCTCTATTTTCCTTGACTTCTGATGAAGCTATCAGGCCTTCTCTAGACCACTCACTAGCCAAGTGGAAGACTCAGGGAATATTGGGACCATAAGGGACTCTGGAAAACTTGTAGTCCCCTCACATCTTACCACTGAGGAAACAAAGGCTCAGGGTGAGGAACTCTTCAGCCACTCTACCTCAGCTCAGCGCTCTCCCACACCCCTCTTCAATCCCTTACTAAGAAAAATTGTTCACTCACCTCACTAGAGGTAATTTAACTGAAATCAAAACTCCTTAATATACTTTTGGAATCATTAATTAAAAAAGCACACCCAACAACATTTTCACTAAGTACTACAAATGGCAGATAAATTGCATCTTCTGCCTTGAATTCCCTTCAGTGGGACACATTATTAAAGTCAGAGAAATTGTGTAAAACTCTGCAGCATAAATTAGGCTGAAGGAAAGAGGAACTGCAGATGGATGGGTGTGTTTCCCTTTTTGCTGGGCCTGCTTTTGTGGAGATGCATCTGCTGTGACACAGTCTTCTCTTGACTTTATTCCTCTTGGAAAATCTGACAGTGCTATGTCAGAAGTTTAGGGTGTCCTTTTGCCCAACATCTCAAGGTACACTCCTAATTTTATTAAGGATGATAAAAAAAAAATCCCATTGAAATACTGGCAGCAGCATTCTTGGGAAGCCAATGTGGGACCATGTTTTGCTTCTATTTTGTTATGTTACAGATTTTGCATGGGGCACATGGACAGAAGATACCCTTGTACTGTGAAGAACCTTGTTCAGTCATTCTTGGTCTTATTTTGACGAGAACATGAGGCTCTTTAGTGGTCAGGAGAAAATAACCACCATATCCCTAGAGTGAGTGGGATATTGGCTGCCTATGTCCTACAGAAGTGTCTCTAGGTGGCACAAATAGTTAAACACTAAGCTATTAACCAAAAGGTTTGTCATTCTACCCAGAGATGCTTTGGAAGAAAGGCTTGGTGGTTACTTCCTGAAAATTAGCCATTGAAACCCCTATAGAGCACACTTATAGTCTGACACACAAGGGACCATGGTGAGTTAGAATTGACTCCACAGCAATTTTTTTTTTTTTTTTTTAAGTCTTAGAGGTCACTAGGAAGGATCCTAGGGAGGCATCCTTCACTCTCCAAGCTATTGCTGCCCAAACTGGGGAGATCAAAAGATTTGGATATATTTTTTTTTTAGTTTGGGCTGGTATCCTTCACTGTCCAAACTCTTGCTCCTTAGTTATCCAACTTTCAGGAACTAAATGAATTCAGATCATGAAGTGTCCTTCTATATTTGGAAGAAGCATTAAGTCTCACCATCCAACTAAGTAGAGTTGACTATCAAGGGATATTTGTAGTTTATTTATTCCAGGAATTTATTGATAATAGGACAATATGTCCTATTGGAATTTGGGAGGATGGAGAGAACACAGGCACAGAAGCCGTTTGCTAGAGTTTGGCCCTACTGCGACAACAGAATGGGTTAGTGCTGTCCAAAGCCAGCCTTGGGGAGAAATCAGGTGGCTGGAGGCTCATGCAATTTGCAATGTGCTGGGGAAAATTCCTATATCTTCAAGTAGCCCTGCACTAGTTAGAGGTAAAGCTGGGTTCCAACCAGGCAGTCTCACTCCATGTCAGTAGCTGTACCCCTACCCACTGCACAATGGATTTTGTGATGTTGGACAAGTCTATCCCCTTACTGGACCTCAGGATCTCTCTGTAAAATGGGGATGTTGGACTCCAAGAGTTATGAACCACTCCTGTGTTGTGGCTGCTGCTCTGTATTCACAGCAAACACAAACGGAGGTGGGAGGGCCCCTCTAACCTCCTTCCCCCACAGACAGAGAGAGGTGCTTACCATGGACACACCACATAACGCTTGTCGTGAAATTTATATCTATGCAAAATGAACAGGCTTGCTGTAGAGAACGGGCCCATAAATTTACTCACAAACAAAAATTAATTTGTTAAAATATATTTCACTTGTAGCCCTTTTTCAATCTGCCTGAAGTTGATTCGTATTTTGCGCTCTCTCTGCTCCCACTAAGCCTAGGTTCTAGGGCCAGTATCTTTTTTGGAGGTACAGGGTTGGAGAGGTGTGGGCATGCCTTCCTGCCAGCTGGTCTGCAGGTGTGGTGTAGGGGGTCTCAGTGGCCCAGGAATCAAAAAACCCATCTTGGTAAGTCACTGGGTCTCACTGCCCTGACCCTCAGCTTTCCCATTTACCAAATGGCAATAGAGGGGAACAAAATGCTCCCCTGGGTTTGTCTGTGAGAAAAGAGTCAGTGTGTGAGCAAAGTGAAAAGTGCTGTGAGATGGGAGAGGCAGCCTGGTCCCTGGGGCAGAACAGCAAGGTTGTGGTCAGACAGTCCTGTGTTGAATCCGGCTATACCCCTTATTGGCCAGGGAGCCAGCATGAACCCTTTCACCTTCTGAGCCTTAGTTTCCTTATTTGTGAAATGAAGGATAATAACACCTATTGCAGAAAATTGTTTCAAGATTAAAAATAAATAGGAAGCTATCAAAATGATTCTTACTTAGAGCGACCCTGTAGGATAGACTAGAACTGCCCCATAGAGTTTCCTAAGCTATAATCTTCATGGAAGCAGACTGCTCCATCTTTCTCCTGGAACAGCTGTGGATTCAAAACACTGACCTTTTGGTTTGCAGCCAAACACTTAACCACTGTGCCACCAGGACTCCTTGGCACATAGTCAGTTCAAGAAAATTATCATATGCTCTGAGACACATCTTGGGAGAACACTAATATACTGCATAGACCTTTTGCATAGACTAAAGGAGTGTAAGCATGGTGGCAGGGTCAACCTGGCTACCTTCAGGGGACCAGGCAGAAGTCAGACTCTGTGCCCCTGAAGACAGTAGCTTTACACGGATCATCTAACATTGCTATTGAACACCTGCCTTGTGCCAGGCACTGAGTGTTGGAGAAGAGCTCCTCTCTTTATTATTCCTTACCTTGATGCCAGGCATGACTTTATATTTTCCACTGCAGTGGTACATTTATCTAACGGTCCTTTACAGAGGCCATTAGCACATTTAAAATGTGTGTGAAAAGCACCCAATAATTTAGCATGGGACCAGAAAAGTAAATATAAATACCACTTATTATTCTATAAGCCTCCTTTATTCAGTACTGATACCACTAATGATGTAAGCAGCTATCAATTTAATAAACATATTAATGAGAAAAGAAGAGAGGTAGAATATTCTTCAGGGTTTCTGGGATCTCAGGTGGTTCAGGAAATAACTGAAATTGTGTTTTATGTATGTGGAAAATTATCTCTTTTGTGTGTATGGTGTGCATAGATGGGAAAAATGGTGTGTTTCTCTGGGGAGAGGTTCCACAGCATCCTTCATTTTCTTAAAGGGCTGAGAATCAAAAGAGAACAGCCTACTAATCTACTGAGTTACTGTTTTTTTTTTTTTTTTTTTTTTTTTAAGATAGGAGGAGGTTGAAATAATTAGTTGTACCATAATATGTGGGAGAAAATGTCTGTCATTAGCCCCTTTAACCACTTAAAGGGTGCAAACTTTGAAGATTTCACCAGTGAACATTTTAAATTAATGCTGAGTAAATTTGCATTTTAGAAATGTGATCCGATGTGTATGACTCTATATTAGAAGTATCTCTACACTGTGGCAGGAAGCACAAAGCCAGAGCATGGGGTTTGACACTGACAGTCCTGAGTCAACTCTCTATTTATTTTAAAGATGGCTCTGCAGCACATAGACATTAATAAGTAATTTTCTTGGTGACAGCCTGAGGCAACTGAATGGATGCTTAAATCTAAGTCATATGAAGTGCAGAAAGGAGCAAATGATGTTCATGGATGGTGTCTATAGCAGTGGGGGGGGGGAGGCATCTAATGGGAATTCTCATATTTCAGTCATTAACCTAGAACCAGGATGTCATCATCCTGTCAGAGGAAAAGGGAATAAAAATCTCAGAGGTAGAAATTGTGAATGCCAAATTGGAATCCAGACTTAAAGTGGGGTTTATCTTTTGCAATGGGGAAGCCTGTGTCATTGCCTGGGGAAAGATCCCACCCTGCCCAAAGCTTTCCACTTGGGCAGCATCCATGCCAAAGCTGGGCCCTGACCATAGAGGTGCCTGTGTGGCCTCCTTTTCCTTCACCTGAGCAGCTGCTGGAAGTCCAGCTTGAAACGCCAAGAGAATGAGGAGATGGAGGAAGGGAGGGGCATTGTTTGAAGTTTAATATAGTGTCCTCTTTTCATCCAGCCTCCTCATTCAGTAATGTGAGGTCATGACTCTAAGTCTTATAGACTTAGATCCCATGAAAATTGCTTAGTATTATATTGGGATCATAATAGCTGCCTCACAGGGTGGCTATAGGACATATTGGTTATGCAAAGCCCAGGGCACATGATAGATACATAGTAAGAGTTAGGAGTTGTTGTTATTAGGTGCTGTTGAGTCATCTCTGATTCATAGTGACCCTATGCACAGCAGAATGAAACACTGCCCAGTCCTGCACCAGCTCCATGCTCTTTGCTATACTTGAGTCCATTGCCACAGCCACTGTGTCAATCCATCTCATTGAGGGCCTTCTCCTCTTTCATCGACCCTCCACCTTACCAAGCATGACATCCTTCTCCAGGGAATGGTCCCTTCTGACAACTTCACCAAAGTAGGTGAGGTGAAGTCTGGCTATTCTAGCTTCCAAGGAGCATTCTGGCTGCACTTCCTCCAGGACAGATGTGTTAGTTCTTTTAGCAGTCCATGGTACATTCAGCATTCTTTGGCAGCACCACAACTCAAAAGCATCAACTCTTCGATCTTCTTCATTCATTGTCCAGCTCTCACATGCATATGAGGCGACTGAAAATACCATGGTTTGTGTCATGTGCACCTTAGTCCTCAAGGAGACATCTTTGCTCTTCAGCACTTGAAGGAGGTCCTTTGTAGCCAATTCGCCCAGAGGTATATATTGTCTGATGTCCTGACTGCTGCTTCTATTGGCATCGATTGTAGAACCGAGCAATGTGAAGTCTTTGACAACTTTAATCTTTTCTCCATTTATCACGATGCTGGTTATAGGTCCGGTTGTGAGGATTTTTGTTTTCTTTATATTGAGATGTAATCCATACTGTGGACTGTATCTGTATTCTTGCATCTTCATCAGGAAGTACTTCAAGTCCTCCTCACTTTCAGCAAGCAAAGTTGTGTTATCAGCATATCACAGGTTGTTAAGATTCCTCCTCCAATCCTGATGCCACATTCATATAGTCCATCTTCTCTGATTATTTGCTCAGCATACCAAACCAAAAAAAAACTCACTGCCGTCGAGGCGGATCTGACTCATAGCAACCCTTCCTTGGGTTTCCGAGGTAGTATCACTACAGAAGTAGATTGCCCGTCCTTCCTTCCAAGGACTGGGTGGTGGATTTGAACCACTACCCTTCTGGTTAGCAGTCAAATGCCTTAGGCACAACAACATACAGATTGAATAAGTATGGTGAAAGGATACAGCCCTGATGCTCTCCCTTCTTGATTTTGAACCATGCAGTGTTCCCTTGTTCTGTTCAAATGACAGCCTCCTGGTCTGTGTACAGGTTCCTCATGAGTACAATTAAGTGTTCTGGAATTCCCATTCTTCTCAATGTTATCCATAATTTGTTATGATCCAC
>NW_006921775.1:3271658-3285881 GCF_000298275.1 Orycteropus afer afer
ATGCCATGTCAGCAAATGGAGGTCCTGAAAGCTTTATTGTATCTGTACATTAAGGTTGGTTCTACTCTGATGAGGCAGCTCTTTCCCTGTCATATTTTGAGTGCCTTCTGACCTAAGGGGCTCCTCTTCCTGCACTATATTGGACAGTGTTTCTGGGCTATTCATAAAGTTGCCTAGTAATGTATCAGACAGTGTTTCTCTGCTATTCATAAGGTTTTCCCTGGCCAAATCTTTGAGAAGTGGATGCCCTCTTCCTTCTTCTTAGTCTGTCGCAGTCTGTAAGCTGCCTTGAAACCTGTGCACCATGTGCAACCTTGCTGGCATTTGAATCACTGGTGGCACAGCATCAAGCCTCACAGCAACATGCCACCATAGTATGACAAACTGACAGAGAAGTTTGTCTCCGTTAGCTGTTTGAAATCTCTCCGCCCTCCCCCAGTTTTCCCTCCTTCTTGCTTCTTGGGTGGGGCCTGTCTCCCTAATAGTTAGGAGTAAGGCATTTTTAATCCCATTCTGGGCAAGAAAGCGTTATATCCACACACAAAAGTGTCTCATTCTTGATGATCCTCTTATGCCCCTAGTGGCCTTTATGGGAATTCCTGAGAGCCCACCCTTAGGCATGACTGACATGCCATGGACATTGGTTTCTACCCAATATATATCGGAACTCTTCTGAAATAAACATTCCCCTTGTGCATTTTTAAATTCTGGCCTGTCAGGTGCCAATCTTATGGTCTGTATCAGCTAAGAAACTTTTACTGAGTCTGCATCTAGGACTTGATAGGAATAGGATTTCTAGATGGCAGTGGTATCCTGTCAAGGGAAGCACTAAATATATAACGATGGCTTGCAAATTGGAATATCTTTTGTCCTCATGCAGTAAACTTTTAGAAAAGTATACGTGGCAATAGGAATCCCTGGATGGTGTAAATGGTTAACATGATTGGCTGCTAACCAAAAGATTGGCCATTCAGTTTTTCCCAAGGTGCCTTGGAAGAAAGGCATGGTGATCTACATCCAAAAAGATCAGTCACTGAAAATCATATGGAGCAGAGTTCTATTTTGACACACTTAGGGTCACCTGACATCAGAGCTGACTCAGCGGGAACTGTTTTCTTTCTTTTTAAATAGGGCAATAGGAAAGAAAGTGAACACAACAGCCTCACGGGGATGGTCTTCCTGCCCCTGCATCCCCTTCATTCCATCCCCAGCACAGCAGCCAGTATGACCAGTGAAAGGTGACATAGCATCATAGTCAGAGGATGGCCTTTGGAGTCAACTACTTGGGTTTGAAGCCCAGCTCCATTTCTTAACTATCTGTGGCAATTTTTCTAAGCTGTTTAACCCCCTTCTGCTTCAGTCACTCTATCTAGGATACTACTACCTGCTTCCCAGGTTTCTTAGGCAGATTTCAGTGGAAGACTCTATGTAAACCTCAGAATGGTACCCAATGGTGCAATTATTACAGTTTTGTCAGTTTTATGCCTCAAACACTTCACTGACTTCCATTTGCTTTTAGGATTGAGAGCAAAATTTTTAATATAGCCTCTCAGTCCCTGCAACATATACCCTCTGCCTGCCTCTCCTGGCCCATGCTCCAGTCAGACTTGTTTTCTTTTTGTCCCTAGATAGTACCACGTTAGGAATGTTGCACAGGTGTCTTCCTCCTGGTGCATTTTGTCCCCAACTTACATCCCAAGTTGCATGGGTGATATCCCACTACTTTGATATCCTCCACATCTTAACTTGAAGAGGTCTGCTCTGAGCACCAATCCTGGGCCAGGGCCCCTGTCACATACTAACAAAGGAGCCTGTTTTTATGCTTCATGGTGCTTATCACCCTTTGTAATTGTGTACTTGTGTCTCTCAACATTACTGGTCAGACAGAGGCTGGTGGAACCCCCAAGCCTGTGGCCTTGAGTTACTCTTTGGGCATGGAACTGAACTCACATCTTTCTACAGCCAAACTGGTAGAAAGACCTAGAAGCAGAACACCTATCCCAGGGAGATGCACCGTTTAGATCAATCAACCGTGAGACACCAGAAAGGCAGCATTTGCATAGAGGGAAAGCTGGACAGACAGGAATGCACAGACAAAAAGGGCACAGGGAAAAGGGATAGGCACAGGAAGTAAATGGGAGGAGAGCTTTTTATGGCTGGGGATTGTAGTCGGGGCTGTGAGGCCAGATTTGCATGAACTATTGTGTGTAAAACAAATTTGCTTTGTAAATTTGTACCCACATCACAATAAAAAATTTTAAAAAGCAATTCCAGCAGGGACATGCAGATATTTTCCTGTATGTGATAGCTTTAGATTATTATATTTTATATTATATAAAGGAGCAGTATAGAAGTATAATAAACAAAGGCACTAAAAAACCAAAAAAAAAAAAAAAAAACAAACAAAGTCACTGCTGTGGAGTAAAACTCTATGTGCTAATCAAAGCCCCAGCAGCATTGGCTAGGCAAACTAAGATCTCTCTAATTGTCCTATCTATAAAATGGGAACAGTATCTGTCTTCTCAGTTTACAGACTTGCTGTACTGACCAAATGCAATCAATGTGCACAAAAATGCAATCAATGTGCACAAAAGCAATTTGAGAACCATGAACTGATCAACTTAACAATGTATCTACCATGTCCAAAACACTGAAGTTGCAAAGTAGCACATAATCTGAAAGTGGTTCTCAACTCTGTCAAACTGTCTCATTTTTGTAACAAATAATTTGTATCATCCCCCCAAAAATAAATAATAATAAATCAATAAATAAAATAAAACCATTTACATTCCGTTATCTAAAATAATTATATTGCAGCCCAAAATCCATAGAGTGATTTTGCTGTTTTAATTAGGACTAGCTCTGAGACAACATGGCTCAAGCTTAGAACTCTATGGCCTTGTCAGGTGTTTGCCCTGAAGAGTCAGATGGATGTTCATCCTTTTCTGGGTGATGCTTTTGTTTGAAGTAAGTGGAAAGTAATAATATCCTACAAGCTCTGTCTCATAAAAAGATGGGTAGGTTAAAAAACCAAAAATTTGAGCACAACTCAGACATTTGACTTTTCACTTTACTATTCCACTTTTCTTCTGATTGTGCATGAAGAGAACCTGGCATGAATATGCAAATCACGTCACCAGCTTGACTGCTGAGCTGGAGAGCAGCATCTACATTCCGAGCCCTGTTATTCTGATGACATCAGTAAGGATGCTAGATCTGTTTTTACAGGAGGCTGAAGATCAGATAAAATGCAAAGCATTGTCAGTGATCTGAATGTTCCCAGTATTTAGTAACTTGCCATTAATATTTGACCTACAGTTTACATTATGTTTCTTTAGAGATTGTGTGCATTTATCTAATTCCTCAACATTGTGTATGCTAACTGTTAGATCTAAAAAGCAGTTATACTTGTTTGATTAAAATATATGTGACAATTTTAAAGAATGCGTAAAATACAAACATGTATAAAGAAAAGAAAAATCTTCCATAATTCCTGTACCCTGAGATAATTACAGTTTGCATTTTGAAGTATATAATTTGAGTCTTTCCTCTTGTGTTATGCATACGACTATGTTTACGTACCAAATTAGAATCATATAGTAGATGCTGTTTTGCACCATCCTTTTTGAATACATCAGTGACACCTTTCAGCATTCTTAATTATTATTTTCAAAATTTTACATAACTTTAGAGCCTGGAACATTTCAAACATACATGAAAAGGAACCAAACACTGCAATAACCCTCCAAGGGTCAACACTATGGACTCATCTGCCACTATAGAGCTATATTGAAGCAATTTTCAAACCATCATATCATAAATATGTGAGCTTGAATCTCTGAAAAATAAGAGCTTCTTTTATCAAATACATAGCCACAATATGGCATTATTTCATCTAAAACACTTAATAGTTATTTGTTAGTATCATGAAACATTCAGTCACTGTTCACGTTTCTCCATTTTGCTTATAAAAGGTTTTCTTTTCTTTTTTTTTAATAGTTTGAATCAGGATTCAAATAAAGTTCATAAATCATAATTGGCTGATATATCTCTTAAGTGGTTTCAGTTTAAAAGTTCTCCCCCATACTCCTTTTCTTTCTCATAGTTATCAGCTAATTTGTTCTGAAGGGTTTTCCACCATCTGCAATTGCATCCCTGTGCTGTTGTTTAGCATGTTACCCTCTCCTCCGTGTTTCCTATAAATTGCTGGATTCTGGTTTGAGGTTTTGGTAAGATGACCTCACATGTGGTATAGCATATTTCAGTCAGATGGTATGTAGTGCCTGATTTTTTTTTTTTTTTTTTTTTTTCCTTTTATTTAATTTTACTTTTATTGTGGTAGAAACATAAACAAGACATTCATCAACATAACAACTTCCACATTTGCAGCACAGGGTGCTTTTCTTTACTTTTGTGATGTTGGTAGCCATTGAGGATCATTGCTTAATCCATTGTTTCCTTGGGAGCTGCAGAATAGTGATATTCAAATGCCATAATTTCTTCTGCACTTATTAGCTGCAGTACTTCTAGAAAGATAAACTTCTCTTCATTAGCTGTTTGGTTAAACAAACAAATAACAAACAAACTAATTGCCATCAAGTCTATACCAGCTCATAGTGACCCTATAGGACAGAGTAGAACTGCTCCCTTGGGTTTCCAAGGCTTTAATCTTTATTGAGGCAGACTGCCACATCTTTCTGTCATGGAGCAGCTGTCCTCTTGGTTAGCAGCTGATCTGTTAATCACTGCACCACTGAGGATCCTTAGCTATTTGGGCAATAGTCTTCAAAATGGTCAGTTAGTTCCTTAATATGTATTCTTCAAAAATAACTAAACATGTTTGATGTCTTTCAATCCCTTTCAGTTAATATTGATTCTCAAATTGTCCTGTCTTCAGTCAGTGAAAACCTCTTTAGACTGGCACATGCATTCTCTGAGTCACAATCCCAGTAGTCTTTGATGAAATCCTTTCTGGATGGCAAGATATTTTAGACTCATCTTGTACATTTTCTGTCCCAGACCTAGAATTAGCCATTTCTCCAAGGAGTTTTTGTTCTTTTTATTGGAAAATATTTTTAGATGCTAAGGGTGCTCATTGCTGCTGGATTTTTCATTGTTTCTAGTCTTTTCATTGGATAGAGCTAAGGAATATCTATTAGGTCAGACTGTAGGAAATAGCCATGTCATTTGTTAAAATGGTCCAATATTGGCAATTTCATATGGTTTAACTCATTTGTAAGAGAAAAAAAACTTTGAGTTCAAATGCTATGTCCAACTTAGTTTGTTTTTATGTAACTTTATTGCTCTTACAAGTATACCTGCTTTTTCTCATTCCAAAAATAATGGCTATCAGTGATACTAAAATAATTGGTCATTTGTTCTACACCATAAAACTGTCTTAGAATAGTAATACCAACACTACCACCAATATTATCACAAAAATAAATGTTTTAAGTGTTTTTTTTCTTTTTTTCCCTTGCTATTCTTCTGTCTTTAGGCCATATTCCACCAGAGATAGATAGTCAAGTAACTGTATTTTAGTGGTATTTAAAATACAGTTTCCTCTCTCTGTGGTTTTATAATATGATTGTACCTCTCTGTGTATATATCAGTACAGTTAGGTTCATTTGATTCATCATGCTTTAGATTTTTACAGATTGGCTTTGAAAACTAAATTTTGTTTTATAATTATGCAAACCATTTGCATGGTTTCAAAGTCAATACTAGACAGTTATACTCAAATTGTGACTTACAGACCAGTGCTGATCCCATTATTTATTATTGGTCTGTGAGGAGCTAAGAACAGACATTGAAAGCAAACATTTGAAACCATGAATGGCAATTTGAATATCCAGGTGCATGGATTTTACTTTATGAAAGTTTTAGTTAGCAATGGATTAGGAATTAAAAATATGAGTCTTTCAGCCCAGATAGTTTGAGCAGCACTGTTCTAGAGATTTCTACTTTCATTAGTAGTGCTACTTCCACTAGTAGTGGACTAGTTGTAGCTGACTAAACCCCTCACCCCTCACCCCTCACTCTCTCATCCCTACCCCATACCCCATTGTGAACAACTGGAAGAGCTAGATAAAAGAATATCTTTGAAGGGGTTGGAAAATTATTAAGTCAGTCAGTACCTGAGAAACCAACATCTGAGATGAATGAGAAAAGACTGCCTACTTTTCCTCTTGAAACATTGGCCAATTCTAAAGTTTTCTGAGTAGAAAGGCTGAAAAACCATGTAGAACAGCATGTCTGCTGAGAGGCAGAAAAGCTGTGCAGAGTACTTTCCAATTTCACAGGGCTACCACAACAAGTAGGGAAGGGAATAAGTGAGCCTCAGATTAGTGCAGATGGTTAAGCGTTTGTCTGTTAACCAAAAGGTTGGCTGTTTGTGTTCACCTACAGGTACCCTGGAAGAAAGGCCTGGCAATCTACTTCTGAAAAATCATCATTGGAAACCCTGTGTAGTATAGAGTTCAACTCTGACACACATATGGGCCACCATGAATTGGAGTTGACTCCATGGCAATTGGATTTGTTTGTTTGTTCTAGTACCCTCTCATCATTCTTCATCTGTTCATAGTTTCCTGGCTCTTCTTGATTTGGTACTCATTTATTCATTCATTGGTTGTTAACCATCATTTATTTATATATAGCATCACCTACTTAACCATTTCCTTTTCCTGAATATTTTGATTCCAATTTTTCTCTATTGTAGAGATGGCTGTGATAAACATACTTGCATATACATGTTTATTGAAAATCTCTGATTATTCCTCAAGATAAATTCCTAAATTATGGGATTTCTGGGTAAAGAGGTAGAGACTCTTTTAAGGCTTTTGGTGCATATGCTTTTTTTCTCCTGCTTCTATCACTTGTTAGCTTTTTTTCTTTCTTTTTTTTTTTTTTAAATATCTATTCTCTATTTCTTGTCATATGGGTCTTTTCAGTCCCTTCTTTCCCATAGTAACATTTGTATTGTAAATACCAATAATATTAAAAGCATGCTGTGCTGGGTTGAAGAGCCGCCCCCTGAAATCCATGTCCTCCTGGAAACTGAATGTGACCTTATTTGGAAATAGGATCTTTGCAGTTGTAGTTAAGATGAGATATTTAGGTGGACCCTAAATCCAGTAAGCTGGTGTCATATAAAAAGAGGGATATTTGGGCACACAGACACACAAGCAGAACACCAAATCCTAAGAGAGGAAGTGACTGCAGTAATGCAGCTGTAAGCCAAGGAACCCTTAGGCTGTGGGCAACCACCAGAAACTAGGAAGGATGCATGGAACAGATTCTCCTTCAAAACCTCCAGAAGAAACCAACCTAGCTGACATCTTGATTGTGGACTTCTAGCTTCCAGAACTATAAAAGAATATATTTCTGTTTATTTAAGTCACCCACTTTGTGGTAATTTGTTCCAGCAGCACTAGGAAAGTAACAACATGCTGAACTATTTGTAATAAATTAGGGTTTTTATTTTATTTCATAACCATGAGTAATATTCCTTCCATACAGGAGCTAATTCAGATTTAGGGCTTGTCCTAAAAACTCTATTGATTACCTTCTCCACAACAATGCCCTGATGTTTCTCTACTGCCGCCAGGTAATTTGGGGGCTAAAAACAACTCAAGGGCTGGGATTCTAAGATCTGGGGTTAAGTCCTGTTTTATGTATGTATATTTGTGTGCCCGCATACATGTTTGCAAGCATATAGATTACAAAACAATTAACACAGTAAGCAAGCATAAACAAACGAATTTTAAAATATCAGTTAGATTAAAAAATAAGCATAACAATTTGAGTTAGATAAATTGGACTGTTCCTTCTCTTATTTTAAGCTGTCTTAAGAAACCATGATTCCAATGCTAAACACCATTTTGCAAATTAAAATTCATTGTTCATGTTTTGTAAGTCAGGCATTGTGCCAGATGAGCTTACAGTTTGTGACATTATTTTGCTAAATTGATAAAGCCATGATATTTTTAATTCACTTTGTCTGATTCACCCATGTTATTACATATTGGTCATATTCCATAGCATGCCTTTCTCTCCTAGGTGCCATCCCCCTTGGTGTCTTTCTAGCAATGGTCCCCTACATATAACTGGAGCAATTCTCACACTGAAACAGACTCCACTATGCAAGCCATATGCTGTCTTGCTTTTCTTTGCCATTTATCATACACACACATCACTAAAGTTTTAGTCAACACTGTTAGAGTGCTAATGTGCAAGAAAAAAAAAAAAAAAGGAAAGAAAGCTTGAACTCTTTCAGGATTTGGACCATGCATTGCATAGGTTCAGTATATCAAATTATTTAACAGAACATCACAAGGTGTGTTACATACAGAAGCAGATTTTCCCACCTCAGTAACATTCTCATATGCTGTTTCTCTGCATGGGAGGTGTAAGGAAGAAGGCCAGTGCCTTATGTCATCCACATGCACACCTGTTAGTATTCCTGGTCTGACCTCATCCAGATTCTGCCAGGGGTCTAAATGTTTTATTCAGCACTACTGGCTTTTTCCATTGGTGGAAAGACAGAGTTGCAGTAGCCAAGCAATTCGAAGAGATTAAAGAAAATGGAACACTTCTTTAGAAATGTGCCTTTACTTTTTATTTAGTGTGAACCCAGTGACAAGAGAGAAAAAAGAAAAAAGTCTTGGCTTGGAGGCTGTTGATAATGCAGTGCCAGTGACAGTCCGCATTGAAGGTGAGAGAGTATTTTGCGCGATTACAAGGTGGAGCGTGCTGAGTCTGGCTCTTAGGCGGGCCCAGCAGTGAATCAGTCATGTCTAGCACGACGGGGGGATGAGAAAAGAAAATGAGGCTTTGACATCCAACTCGTGTTGCCAACAGCAGTGATAAATGAAGGAAATAGTGCCCTTGAAATCAGCTGGCTCTAGTGAAGAAGAGACACCGTAATAAAGATTGGAGATACCTTCCACCGAGGTGCTCACATGAGCTCACAGTACAATATATTTCCCCTCCCATTTATCATATTAAATCCAGAGAGCAGTGGGGAGACACAGCTGTTCATTTTTATCATCTTGTGATATAATAAACTGTGTTGGTGACTTTAATTAACTGATTCAAAGCAAGTTTATTTAGAGTTGCTTCCTAAGGCCATATGAAGATTCTCATTGAGGGTCACTTGGCCATGTAAAGCCACCAGCTCACATTTTAGATAGCCATCTATGCTGCACAGTTAGCCATTTGGTTCACATAACAGTGTGTTTATTATCCAGAAGCATCAGCAGAAGAGACTTCTAAGTGGGCTCTGGTTCCTCCACGTGTAGGAGGTCAGAAATCAATATGAGAATTCAGTTCCACCTTAGAAAGTACCTGTGCTGAGGATAGTCTCAAAGGAAGTGCAGATTACCCCCTTTATATATGTTTATAGAAGGTAGTTGGTGCAGGAGAAAAGATGGGTGGGTTCATGTCTTTTCAGGCCCCTTCCTGTCTCTTCAGACTCATGTCTTTTCACCCCTTACTTGATGCACAAACCCTATGCAGTTCCCAAAGGCCTCCGTTCTCTCTGGCCTCCAAACATCTGTACGTATCATTCCTTCTGAATGTCTGAAAGACATTCTCCCACTGTTTGGACCTGACAAACTCCCATGAAGCCTTTGAGGTATCTCTATGTCATTTTAAATCATAACTGTTACTGCTTCTCTAACCCACCAGGCAAGAACCTGAGCAGAGACAGGGATCTTGTCAGCCTAGTCTCCAGCATGACTGAAACATGCCCAATGATAGCTCGCACAAAGTAGCTTCCATAAACCTAAAGAGCAGAGAAGGGGTTAAGCTGCACTCAATTATTACCTCTCTTCCCTCCTCCCTCCACATCCCAGACCTGAGGTTTTTTTTTTTTTTTTTTGGTAGTAGTTACTGAGATATCATTCACATGCCATACAATTCAATAAATTAAAGAACACCATTCTTTATTTTTTAATATATTTGCAGAGCTGTGCAGTCATCACTATAGTCAATTTTAGCACATCTTCATTAATAAAACCCTGGACCCATTAGCAGTCAATACATACACACACACACACACACACACACAGATGCACAAACCAGTTGCCGATGAGTTGATTCCTACTCATAGCAACCCTAGAAGACAGAGTAGAACTGCCATATAGGGTTTCCAAGGCTATAATCTTCACAAAAGAAGACTGTCTGTCACATCTTTCTCCCACAGAGTGGCTGATGGATTTGAACCAGCAACCTTTTGGTTAACACCTGCTTGCTTAACCACTGTGTCATCAGGGCTTCTAGTCAATACACAGTTAGGCTTATTTGATTCATTATACTTTTGAAACCATAAAGAAATGTTGTGGCTACTAGTAGTCATTCCTATTCCCCCAACTTAATTCCTCCCAAGCTCCTGGCAACCACTAATCTACTTTCTGTCTCTGGATTTGCCTGTTCTAGACATTTCATATTAATGGAATACTACTATGAGTGGTCTTTAGGGACTGGCCTCTTTCACATAGTATAATGTTTTCAAATTTCATTTATATTGTAGTATGTATCAGTACTTTAGGGAACTCTGGTGGTGCAGTGGTTAAGACACTCGTCTACTAACTAAAATATCCATGGTTTGAACCTACCAGACACTCTCTGGGAGAAAGATGAGGCAGTCTACTTTTGTAAAGATTTACAGTCTTGGAAACCCTATGGGGGCAGTTCTACTCTGTACTTTAGGGTTGCAATGAGTTGGAATCTATTTAATGGCAATGGGATTTTTTAATAGTACTTCATTCCTTTTTATCACTAAGTAATATTGCGTTGTGTGCACATGCCACTTTTTATTTATCCATTCATCAGTTCATCCCAGACTCAGTTCATAGTGACAGTTTTGGTGTCACCTGCTTTAGTAGTCCTTTCCTGACTCAACCTGTTACAGAACTGTGCACATTCTACCACTCAAGTATAACCATTGAGGGAAGGGACTTGTCTTTCATTTGTGCATATCTGCAACTTGGTAGTTGGCCTAGTTTGGTGTTGCCCATTGTCAGCTCTCCCTTCTATGTAGTTTTTGCCACAGCTGTGTACCATATATATTGCTATTTCTGTTGAAAAGTACAAAAAGGGCATGGAGACAGCATCCTCATATAATCTCTAACTTCACAAGGGTGAGAGGGAATCACCATCAGCAGCCCAAGGCTTATTCCTATGAGGCCAGACGTGCCACCACCCTCCAGCCTTTTTACCAATGCTGACACTAATCATCCCTCCCACAGCACTCACTGTGTCTCTGCTGGGTTTGATAATTCTTTGCAATGGCCACACAGAACTCACAGACAAAACTCAAAATTGTGGGGCTTATAGGGAACAGGATCAATTCTTCTATCAGGACAGTTTCCCCTCTGTTATGACCGCAGGCACACCTCTCTAGCTCTTGGGCTCTGGGCCTGAGCTATGCCCTGCTTGGACAAGTGTTATAAAGCTCTTTTAGGTCTGCCACTCATGCACCTAGGTGCATACCACTTCACCAGCAGGCCTCCTGCCCAAAGGCACTCTGCTTTCTCACTCCTTGAACCAGCAAGCCTACCACTCTGTCTCATGCCTCCTAGTTCCACTGCTGCCATCTGTCACCTGGTCATCTCTCAGCTGGTCATCTGTCAGCCAGTTGTCTCTGCCAGTTGTCTCTACTGTTCATGTCTGCCCTCTCTCTGCCAAGGAGGTCTAATACAGGCATCTCGGGTTCAAGGATATGTTCCACTCCACCTCCAGATCTTCTCTCTTGATGGTAGTGAGATTCCCCCCCCCCCTTCTGCCTCTAGAAGGGCTTATTTTAAGCCTAGCAGAATGATAAAACTAACCAATCCCCACATTAGGGTTACATAAACTTTATTTGCATGGTCCCATCCCTGTAAGGATGCCATGTGCCTTATTTACATTACTCACAAGTTATCTAATCCCCTCTGTGGGCCACAAACACCTTACATTGGTATAGTTCCACCCAGTCATCTGGTGGGAGTCACAAAGACCATGGCTAGGAGAGCCATACAAGTAAGTCAATGCACCACAAAAGGTTTATAAAATAAAGAGGGGGCAGTGAGTTTATGTTAATGAGGGAAGAACAATTCAGAAAACAAGGGTGAGAATGATTATACAACTTGAAGAGTGTAATCAGTGTCATGGAATTGTACATGTAGAAACTGCTGAATTGGTGTATGTTTTGCTGAGTATATTTTTGACAGTAAAAAATCATTTTAAAAATAACAGTAAAAGGACAAGAATGATTTAGTGAGCATCCATGTTGCTCCCATTGAGATTCCTTAACATTTCATATTTCCATCAAGTCACTTCCTCTCTTGAAAAAAAAATTAAAACTTTAAAATACATTTATGACCCATTTAATTACCAATATTGGCCATAATTCCCACTCCTCCTTTTCTCCTTCACTTTCTATAGGAAACAATATCCTTCTGGATAGTTTTTTGTACTTTTATATATCCATACATGTAATCATGAAAAATATCAATAGTAGTATTTGGGGTACATTGCAACTGATCTATAAATGGTACCACAAAATATATGTTGCTCTTAAAAAAAAATTCACTGCCATCAAGTTGATTTGACTCATAGTGCCCCCTCCTTGGGTTTCTGAGTCAGTATCTGTACAGAAGTAGATCACCCAATCTTCCTTCTGAGGAGTGGCTGATGGGTTTGAACCATCAGCCTTCTGGTTAGCAGTCAAATGCCTTAGGCACTATGCCACCAGAGCTTCTCTACAAGTTTTTTATTCAGCTGTATGTCTTAAATATCTATCCATCTTGAGATAGATAGATAGAAAGATAGATAGATAGATAGATAGATCTAGTTCATTTCTTCTAACTGCCATGTAATATTATACTTGTACTTTTTAGTTATATTTTTCTTTTAACTAATTCACTTCTAATGTAAATTAAGAAGAAAACTTTGTCATTACTATAAATAGGAAATGAATGTAACTTCCATTAAATGTCGACAAAAAGAAATAAAGAAATACATGGCTATTAAAATTAAATATAGTGCCGGAAGATGAGCCCCTCAGGCACTCAAAATATGACTGGGGAAGAATTGCCTTTTTAAAGTATTATCAATCCTAATGATGTAAATGGAATAAAGCACTTTCATTTGCTGATGTGACACAATTCAAAATTAGAAGAAACAGTTGCAAACATCCATTAATAATTGGAACATAGAATGTACAAACTATGAATCTGGAAAAATTGGAAAAACCAATATAAATTGCCTTAAATATTGAGCTAAGAAATTTTTTTAAATGCAAAGCTGTTAAAATTAAAGTAACTCTCTCTAGTACAACCCCTCCCATCAAATTGCATTATGCAATGACCACGCTTTGGGAAATAGGGTTTGATTCATCAATGAATGAATGATCTGCAGTGAGGATTTCAGGTACTATGTTTACAACCCAATGGAGACATTGTGAGACTGAAGGGTTTCCTCCATTCCCACATATACTCAGGGTGGCCCTCAGAGCTGGCCAATATCCTGCTAAGTGTAATGGCAGCTCACCAAATGTACCACTTACCAGCAGGGGCCAGACACTGCTCCATGTACTTAACATGTATTAAGTTAGTTCTCAAAAGCCCTATGAGGTAGACACTCTTTATCATCATCCCCATTTTACAAATAAGGGAAGTGAGGCGAAGAGATACTAAATAAATTGTCTAGGGTCAAACAGATAGTGATTACAAGAGCTGGATGTGAGATTGGGCTACCTGATTTCAGGCTCTGTGATCTTCAAGCTAGTTGCTATCAAGTCAAGTCAATTCTAACTCATGGTGGCCCCATGTGTGTCACAGTTGCTCCATAGTATTTTCAATGACTGATATTTTGGAAGTAGATCATTAGGACTTCCTTTCAAGGTACCTCTGAGTAAATTTCAACCTCCAATCTTTTAGTTACCAGCCAAGTACATTAACATTTTGCACCACCCAGCTACTCCTCATGAGCCTCCCCATGGCCATTTTCTACCTCCGTATGTCAGCTGGGAGGCTGAGCCCTCCTTTAGGGCAGCCCTGTGCTAGAGGCCTCAGGGCAGGGTGGAAAGTGAGCACACGTGTTCATTGATCACTTGTAATCAGGGCAGAGCCCTCCAGCTGCAACAGTGAGCCCTATGTTGTTGTTGTTAAGTGCCGTCGAGTCGTTTCTGACTCATAGAGACCCCATGCACAGCAGAACGAAACACTGCCCGATCCC
>NW_006921775.1:3287441-3305097 GCF_000298275.1 Orycteropus afer afer
TCTTTCAGTTTGAGAAATGCTGAGCGTGTTCTTCCTTTTTGGTTTTCAGACTCCAGGTCTTTGCACATTTCATTATAGTAATTGGCTTTGTCTATAGGCCTACCATATCTGTGGGAAAGGACAGCTCTCCCAGATGCACATTTCATGTTCCCCAGTTCCAGCGTGTGTCACTGTCTCCATTTCCTCTTAGTGTGTCCAGTGTTCCTCTGGCCAGCACTGGGTGAGCACCCATTGGTGTTGGCCCTCACATACTGGGCCTTGTCTCTTGGGGAGGCATGTGCAAGCAGCACTGACTGGAACTTGAGGTAGGGTCAGAGAAACAATCAAAGGGACATGGCAGCATGGGGAGCAGAAAGTTAATTTTGATGGAAACCTTCTCCACTAAGGGCACAGAGACCACTGTGTCCCCTGCAGACGCCCAGCTGGGAGAGGAAGATGTCACCTTCAACTTGCATCCCCTCCAGGTGGCCTTTGACTGACTTCTTTGTCTTTCTGAAGGCTGTTGGCAAGAAAATCCTGGAATTTAACAGTAAAATCAAGAAAACCATCTTTTACGGTGAGTTTTCTAACCCCTGGTGCAGAAAATCAATGTGTGATAAACAGTTTTAACCTGCCTTCCTAAACCACCAATTATAATCTCCAGATTAGAAATATTATTTCCAGAATTAGAGAACAGAACCAGCTATTTATTAAATGTTTCTTGTGGGCTAAGCATTTCACCTGTGCTGTCTCATTTCATCTCAACCTTTCTCTGAGAATGAGGATTACCTTACAGAGGAGGGCCCTGAGGTGGAGGGAGGCCAGGCCAGGTATCCAAGGTGTGAAATTAGAAGGTGCCAGAGCTCAGCCTTAGTCTAGTCCAAATTTTTGTGTCTACCACATGTTGTTGTTAGCATCATTGAGTAGATTTTCAACTCATAGTAACCCAATGTGACAAAGTAGAACTGCCTTTAATTCTTTATAGAATTTTCTCCTATGGAGCCACTGGGTGTGTTTGAACCAGCGTTGCAGATGCTTAACCATTTTGCCACCAGGGCTTCTTGTCTACTACATAGCTTGTAGAAAACTGTATCATGGCCCCAGTGGCTAGACATAAATTTAACGGGATGGGAAGGTAGGCTGTGACCCCTCAAAAGGTGGTCTCAGTCTAGCTACAAATTGAAGGTGACATCACTGGGCATTCTCCAGGCATAACCACTCTGAACTCTTGCATTACTGAAGGTCTATATTATTTACCACCTATTATGGACCTAATAAGGAGCTCTGGTAGAGTAGTGCCTAAGGCACTTGACTGCTAACCAGAAGGCTGGTGGTTCAAACCCACCGGCCACTCCTCGGAAGGAAGATGGGGCAATCTACTTCCATAGTGATACTGCCTCAGAAACCCAAGGAGGGGTCGCTATGAGTTGGGTCCAACTCGACAGCACATAACAACAACATGGACCTAATAATGTGGCAGTGGTGGTTCAGTGGTAGAATTGTCGCCTTCCATAGAAAAGACCCGGGTTTGGGTCTAGGACAGTTCACCTCATTCATAGGTACCACCTGTCTGTCAGTGGAGGCTTTATGTTGCTATGATGCTAAGCAGGTTTCTATAGAGCTTCCAGACTAAGAAATATTAGGAAAAAAGGCCTGGTGATATGCTTCTGAAAATTGGCTAGTAGAAACCATGTCCATTCCACAGCTGATCATGGGGATGGTGCAAGACTGGGCAGGATTTCATTCTGTTGAGCATGGGATTGCCATGAATCAGGGGCTGACTTACGGCACCTAACAACAATAACAACATGGGCCTAATCTTGTACTTAATTTGTCAGAGCCAGCTGGGGGAGAAAGGAGGCAGGATGAAAATAGCAGCATTATTATTTCTTAGTGAAAGGGAATGCAGTATCAAGTGAAAGACCATGGGGAGAAACAGCAAAAAGGCTTGGGGGAGGGAAACTTGGCTTTTGGTTAAGAGTGTGCAGTTTTGACAACCTGCCCCGTCAGCACCAGACCAGTACTGGGAACTTGTAAGATATCTCATTTTGTCTTAAGCAAAGCACGTGGTCTCATTACTCTCATCCCTCCAGACCCTTTATCCATCCTTCTTCTACCTGTGCCTTGGAAGCTGGTTTCTATGGAGTGTTTTTCCAAGATCACTTGCCTGCTTGCTTCTGGCAAGGTTTGACCAAAGGAAGACCCCTGGCTCGGGCACCAGGGAAAGGTTACTCTGAACTTACCCAGGCTTCAGTTTCTTTATTTGTCAAATGGGTATGAAAAGAGTTCTATCTCAGGGTTTAGATTAAATGAGAAAATCCATATAAACAGTTGAGCTCAGTACCTGGCACATGTTAAACTCTTAAGAAATTTTTTTAAAAAAAACCTCATTGCTATGGAGTTGATTCTGATTCGTGATGACCCTTGTAGAACAGAGTAGAACTGCCCCATGGAGTTCCCAAGGCTGTGATCTTTATGGAAGCTGACTGTAATGTCTGTCTTCTGTGGAGCGGCTGGTGGATTTGAACTGCCAACATTTTGGTTCACAGCCAGGTTAACCATGGTGCTATAAGGGCTCCTTATTTTATTTTTGAATATTTTCTGTGTTTTAGGTGAACATTTACATAGCAAATTAGTTCCCCATTAGAATTTATACACAATTTGTTCTATGACATTGGTTGCTTATGCTCACAATGTATCAGCACTCTACCCATTTCCATCCTGTCCACCCCATTTCCATTCCTCCAGTTTACCTGCCTTTCCTTGCCTTCTCATCTTTGCCTTTGGAAAAATGTTGCCCATGTTGTCATTGCTCATATAGTTGGTTGTTCTAAGGAGCATGTTCCTCATGGGTGTTATTGTTTATTTCATAGATTAATCTATTATTTAGCTGAAAGGTGACCTCCAAGAGTGGTTTCAGTTCTAGGTTAAAAGGGTGTTTTAGGGTGATAGTCTTGGAGGTTCCTTTGATCTCTGTTAGTCCAGTAATTCTGGTCTTTTTTTTTTTTTTTTTCAAATGAATTTGAATTTTGTTTTACATTGTCTCCAATTCTAACTGGGACCTTCTATTTATCCCTGGTCAGAACGGTCTGTAGTGGTAGCCAGGCACCATCTAGTTCTGGTCTCAGGCTACAGGAGCCTATAGTTTGTGTGGGCCATCAGTTCTGTAGATGAATTTCTTCCCTGAGTCTTTGGTTTCCTTCACTCTCCTTTGCTGGAGATGGGAGGAGACGAATAGCTGAATCTTAAATGACTACGTGCAAGCTTTTAAGGCCCCAGATGCTACCCACCAAACTTAGATGTAGAACACTATCTTTATGAACTAAATTATGTCAGCTGACCTGGATGTCCCTTGAGACTGTGGTCCTTAGTCTTCAATCCCATTAACTCAGTCACATGAAGTATTTGGATATATCTAAGAATTTTCCCTAACTGTGCCACCATGTGCTCTATTTTAGATATATGAATATATATGCAGCACATACAAATACGTATATACAAATCTCCACAAATATACGTACATATGTGTGTAGATACACTATCATATGTCCTCCTACACCTATAGAGCACGTATATGTTCCTATGTAACCACCCATAAGTTTTTGGTTGTTATTAGTGTTGCTGCTGAATTGTATAGCATTTAGCTTTGTCGTCTTTTATTCTCACATACCTCTGTGTCTTCATTTACCTTGCTCACACTGTGCTGATTTCCCCAATATTGTACATTGCTTTTACCTTCACCAGAATTAACATGTGTATATTATCTAGTGAGAGCTCTGGTGGCGTAGTGCCTAAGGCATTTGACTGCTAACCAGAAGGCTGGAGGTTCAAACCCACCAGCCACTCCTGGGAAGGAAGATTGGGCGATCTACTTCGGTTGCGATACTGTCTTGGAATCCCAAGGAGGGGTCTCTGAGTCAGATCCAACGTGATAGCAATGAGTTTGGTTTGGTTGGTGGTAGTTAAGTTAGTGTATCAGCTTGCCTGGGCCGTGGATTTGAATGGCTGGACAGCTAGATATAGTTATTCCCTATGATGAGATCACCTATCACCTCCATGGTGGAATCAGCTGTGAGCAACTAAGTATCTGCCTTCAGGATATAGCCTGATTCTGGTATATACCAGGAAGCTTTGAGGACAATCTGTAGCTTTTTGGCACTTCTGGATCCTGCAGTTGTCTGAGTCTTTGTGTGGCTTGCCGTGTTGCCTGGTCCTTAGTCTTACTGAGATTGTTCCTGAATTTGAGCTAGTGGTTTATAGTGTTGATCTTGGGATTGTGCTATTCTACTTGCCGACCGTGGGTTCCTCAGCCTCAACAGGCAGCAACTGCGTGCACAGGAAGCTTCCAGCTCCAGTGGGCCTGGAATAAGAAGCAGAACTAAAACCCAAGGCTGAGGGACCTTCACCCAGCCCTTAGAGCCGGCACTCTGAATTTGGACTTCTAGCCTTCTAAATGGTAAGTGTAGGAGGAATCCCTACGGATTTTTGTGTGTTGATCCTTCACCCTGTTTGTGAAATTCCTGTTTGTTAAAGCCATCTGCTTACAGTGTGTCTGTTATAGCACCACTAGAGAAACAAGAACCTTACCAATTTGGATGCCCTATATTTCTCTTAGAAGCTCTGGTAGCATAGTGCCTAAAGCATTTGACTGCTAACCAGAAGGCTGGCAGTTCAAACTCACCAGTCACTCCTCGAAAGAAAGACTGGGCAATCTACTTCCATAATGATACTGCCTCAGAAACCCAAGGAGGGCCACTATGAGTCAGGCCCGACTCTATAGAGATACATACATAACAACAACAACGTATTTTTCTTTGTTTCCTTATTGCTCTGATGAGGACTTACAGTGCAATATTGAATAAGAGTGGTGATAATGGGTATCTTTGTGTTGTACCTGTTCTCAAGAAGAATGCTTTCAATCTCTCTCCATTGAGAATAATGTTGGCTGTTTGTTTTGTAGATATGCCCTTAATTATATTGAGGAATTTCCCTTCTATTCCTATTTTGCTGAGAGTTTTTATCAGGAAACTTGATCTTATCAAATGCCTTTTCTTCATCGATTGAGATGATCATGTGATTCTTTTCCTTTGTTTTATTGGTGAATTACATTGATTTGTTTTCTAATATCAAAGTACCCTTGTATCCCTGGTATGAATCTACCTGATTATGAGGTATTATTTTTTTGATCTGCTGTTGAATTCTGTTGGATAGCATTTTCTTGAGAATTTTTGCATTGTGAGAGATAATTGGTTTGTGATTTTATTTTTTCACGATGTTTGCTGAGCTTTGATATCTGGCTTATGCTGGCTTTGTAGATTGAATAAGAAAGTTTCCTTTCCTTTTCTATGTTCTGGAATAGTTTAAGGAGAATTAGTGTCAAGTCTTCTCTGAATGCTTGGTAGGACTTTCCAGTGAAGCCATCTGGGATGGGTGTTTTTTGTTGTGAGTTTTTTTTTAATGACATCTTCAGTTTCTTCTTATGGGTCTTTTAGGTTTTCTGCCTCTGTTTTTGTTATTTCAGGTGTTTCTAGAAATTTGTCGATTTCTTCTAGGTTTTCAAATTTGTTGGAGTACAGTTTTTCATAATATTCTGTTATGATTCTTTATATCTTGATTGGTTCTCTTATGTCACCCATCTAATTTCTTATTTTGGTTATTTGCATCTTTTTTTTTTTTTCTTTTGTTGAGTTGGCCAGTAGTTTGTCAATTTTATTGATTTCCTCCCCCCTCAAAGTTCTAACTACTAGTCATTTTGATTCTTTCTGTTGTTTTTCTATTTCATTTATTTCTCCTCTGATCTTTATTATTTCCTTTCTTTCAGTCTGGACTTCTTTTGCTGCTCCTTTTCTATGGGTTTGAGTTGTTGGGTTAAGCTATTGATGTTGGCCCTATCTTTTTTGATGTGTGCATTTATTGCTATATATACTCCTCTAAGCACTGCTTTAAGGAGCTCTGGTGGTGCAGTGGTTAAGGCATTTGGCTGCTAACCAATATGCTGGCGGATTGAACATACCAGCCTCTCCACAGAAAAAGATGAGACACTCTGCTTCTTAAAAATTAACAGCCTTGGAAACCCTATGGAGCAACTTTCCTGTGTCCTTGTTGTTGTTGTTGTTATTTGCCGTCGAGTCGGTTAGAATGGACTCAGTAGCAGTGGGTTTGAGTTTAAGCACTGCTTTTGTTGTGTCCCAGAGGTTTTGGTATGTTGTGTGTTTATTCTTTGATTCTAATAATTTTTTTAATTCCACTTTTATTTCTTCTATGACCAAGTAGTTTTAAACTAAGGCATTATTCAGTTTCTATGTGTGATAGTTGTGTGCCAACTTAGCTGGGCTTGGTTTTGAGTGGCTGGGCAGCTGGATGTAGTTATTTCCCGTGATGAGATGGGCAATCAACTCTATTGTGGAATCTACTGGAACAGTTGAGTAGGTGCCTTAGGGATGTGGTCAGCTTTCAATATATGAGGAGAAGCATTGAGAAAGGTCTCTGAGCTTTTTGGCATGCTTGGACTATGCATATAGCTGAGTGTTCATTAGCAGACTGCCATCTTGTCTGCCCATCTTGGGACTGTTAATGGACAGTGGCCTGCCATGTTGCTTGGTAATCTTGGGACTGTGCCACTTCATTTGTCAACCTTGAGTTCATCAGCCACAGTAGCCAGCAGCTGCCTGACTTAAGAGAAGCTTCTAGCTTCAGTGGGCCAGGAACAAGAGGCAGAGCTGAAGCCCAAGATCAAGGGACCTTCATCCAGCCCCTAGAGCTGGCACTTTGAACTGGGACTGCTAGCCTTCTCAACAGTAGGAGAATAAATCCCTGTTTATTAAAGCTGTACCTTTAGAGAACCAAAACACCGTGTATTTAGTTATTTTTTTTTCCCTGGCTTTCGGTTATTGATTTCTAGTTTTATAGCATTATGATCTGAGAAGATGCTTTGTATTACGTTATTTCTGAATTTATTGAAGCTTGCTTTGTGGCCTAAAATAGGGTCTATTATGGAGAACGATCCATGTGCATTAGAGAAGAATATGTATTGTGCTGCTGTTGGGTGGAGTGTTCTGTATTTTTCTATGAGGTCAAGCTTGATTGTGTTATTTAGATTTTCTGTGTCTTTGTTGAGGTTTTCTAATTGTTCTGTCCATCAAAAACGGTGTGTTAAAGTCTCCTCATAAGACAACAAATCTAAGTGTTTAGCACAGTGCTCTGCACATAGTGGTTGTTGTTAGTTGTCATCTAGTTGATTCCAACTCATGAAGATTCCATGTGTGCATGACACAGCTCTGCCATAGGGTTTTCAAAGCTGTGATCTTCTGGAAGCAGATTGCCAGGCCTGTTTTCCAGGTGCCTCTGGGTGGATCTGAACCACCAAGCTTTCAGCTAGTAAACTCACTGCCATCAAGTCAGATCCAACTCATAATGACCCCTCCTTGGGTTTCCAAGTCAGTATTATTACGGAAGTAGATCGCTCAACCTTCCTTCCATGGAGTGGCTGGTAGGTTTGAACCTCCAACCTTCTGGTTAGCAGTCAAGTGCCTTAGGCAATGATTAACTGTGTGTACCACCCAGGAACACCTGCCCTTATTTTCTCTAGCATGCATTGGACGATCTTAGAAAAGACAATGAAGTTCCTTGAGTCTTTTTCTCAAGTGTGGACAGAGAATATCATCTCACCATGCCTGCTGCATGGGTGTGGCAGAAAAAGGTATGCCCATCAGAGGGGGTAATTCAAGTGAGTTTAAGAAAAGGAGTATTGTTCAGTTGAACCATAAGTAACTGGCAATGTTTGGCCACTGACCTATAAATACAGCATTTTCACAAAGATCAAGGTGTGGGCAGCAGTAAGGGACACCAGCAAGGAATTAGTGCCTTGCAACATGGAAGTGATTACCTATCTTACGCTGTAAGGGAGGAGTAGGAATGATTACCAGGAACAGTTACTGGGCTTTGCCTAGTACTGTACTTTAGAAGAGAGACCAGCCCACAGGAGCTGTGGTCCTTTGTCTGGGAATACAGCCACTGTCAAGGGGGGCTCAGCAGGGATGGAGCAGAAGAATACCCCTAACTCTCTCTCTCTCCTCTTCAATATTCCCTTTGGTCAAACCTAGCCAGAAGCAAGAGCGTGAGTAAGCTTGGTTGAAGCAGATCACAGAGGGGAGCTTAAACTCCTCCACCTGTCCCCTAGGCACAGACAGAACAGGGAGGGGTGGAGGAAGAGCCTGGAGGGATAAGGAGACAGTAACTAGCTCCTGTGCTTTGCTTTGGATAAAAGGAAACATCCTACAATGACACAGCATTAGGCCTATTGCCAAATAGATAATTCTTTGGTATTATTATTATTGTGGAGGTTTTGAAGGCCAAGCAGGGATGCAAAGGTTCAGGAAAATCAAAAGGAAAAAGAAACAGGCACTCAACCAACCACAGTGAAAGCACACAGAGAGGGCACTTTTGCTAGCTGTCCCAGGCTGCCACCTGAGACCATCCTGCCTTCTCTCTCTCTTCCTTGGTTCTGCGCTGAGCCTCCTTCAGCTCCAAAGGAGCTGGCAAATATAGCCTTAAATGCCCTCTTACTGCCCAGGCCCTGCTGATGGTGGTCTTTGGGACCAAGGTCTTTGGGAGAACTGGGGTTTAAATGGCAGATTGCATCAGGGAGGGGCTGTCGGGAGAAGCCATCAGGCTTGTGGCATGTGTAATTTGCACAAGTTTGCAGACCTTCAGGACTTTTTCTGATGAATGAAAAACACCCAGAGCTGGATGAAATATCACAACTTTAAAGAAGCCTATTAAACCAGACTTGATATCCTCCATGCCTTCTGTCAGTTCTGTCATCATCCTCGGCACAGCTGCAATGCATCTTCCCTCTCCAGCAGCTCTCCTCTTTCTTTCGTTCACCTCATCATTCATTCATTCCCCACCTGCACACTTGTTGGGCCTCAACAGGTAGCAGGCCAGGCAAGAGGACCAGGGCCCATCTGCTGCCTTCAAGGAACATCAGAGGGTCTGTTTAGGTGTGTGTTTCCCCATCTGTGGTCTTATTTCAGGCTCTTCACTCCTTGTGAGGCCTCTTCACTTCCTGGAGTTGTACCTGTGACTGCCTGGGAAGCTTCATAAAATAAACTTATTGAGGTTTGGGTCTCGCCTCACTAACATCAGAAGTCCTTATGGAATTAGTCTGTGTGTTCCATGTTCAGGGAGTTAGAAAAGCTCCTCAGGTGATTCTAAGTGCAGCTAGATGTGGCTCCCACTGCCTTAGGACAGGGGTCTCAATCTTGAGCTGCATTAGAATCCCCTGTAGGGCTTGTAAAACACAGATCCTCCCCCCTCTGGACCCTACCCTCAGAGTTTTTGATTCACTACGTCTGGGCTTTAAAAAAAAAAAAAAAAAAAACACTCACTGCTCTCCAGTTGATTCAACTCATAGCGACCCCTCCTTGGGTTTCCCAGGTGGTATCTCTACAGAAGTAGATTGCCCAGTCTTCCTTCCAAGGAGTGGCTGGTGGGTTTTAACTGCCAGCCTTCTAGTTAGCAGTTACATTAAATGCCTTACACATTTCTAACAAGTTCCCAGGTGATGCTGATGTTGCTAGTCCAGGGACCACACTTGGAGAGCCATTGCCTTAGTAGAAGGTAAAGCTCTAAGAGGTTAAATCACTTGCTTAAGATCAAACAATTCTTCCTTGGTGATAGAGAACTGAAGTCCTATTATCCCTCTCCAAGGCCTGGTTGGTTGAACCGTGCAGAGGGCCAGTGTTTTCTTCAAATATCTGTGACATCAGATTATCATAGGGTCTAAACCTGTTCCTCATCCCCATTCTAGGTTTATTTTTGTAGGCAGGGGTGGATTACCCAATAAGCAAGGTAAGCATGTATGTACTTGTGTTTATTTACTAATCTGTAGTGAACAATTTCACATGGGTTTCATCACATCTTTGATGTGAAAAGCATATGAAGCTCTTCACTACAGGTTAGTAAGTAAACTCATGCTCACCTTGCTTTTGGGTAATCCAGAACTGTGTATAGGCATATGTTTACTAGGCTTGCTAGGTCATAAGTATCCTGGGGCAGGGTGGGGGAGCACTTGTTTAAAGTATCTATTTCTAACAAGTTATATCTCACATCCAAAGGTGGGCTTGGGTTTCGAAACACCCCCTAAGGGTGTTTGGCCTCCTGAGCTTCTCTTTTGAAGTATCACTCTCCCCCCACCCCACCACCTCTTTCAAAGCCTTCCCTGGCCAGCTGGTCAGCATGAAAACACCTCTTGTTTGGCAGGGGCTTTGAAGTGCAGCAAACCTGGGTTCCAACACACTTTGACTCATTCATGGGCTATGTAGTGTTGGCCACATTTCCTAACCTCTCTGAGCCCTGCTTTCCTCTCTGGCAGCTCTACATCTATGGAATGAGAATTTTCTCACTGTCCTGGGGAGATTTTGAGGAGATTAAATAGCATACGTTGGCTGTGGGCACAGCACATTGTTCCTTTTTTCCTGACACAGGGCAGAAGAAGGCTGTGAGATAGTGACAGACACAGAGCAGCCACGAAGAAAGCCGGGGCAGCTGTGGTGATCACAGGGCTGGCAGGGGTGATCACAGGCCCCTCCCAGGAGTGAGGGCCAACAATCAGGATCCCTAGTGCATCCATCCACAGGGCAGCAAGCAGCCTTGGGCTCTGGGTAATTCCTGGACGCAGGGAGGATATGAGGATGAACACTGAAGGCCCCTAACCCTGTAATAGGCTGCTGCTCACAATAGGCAGCCCTGACTGTGTTCCTGCTGCTGTTCTCTGGGGACTGGGCAGGAGGTAATTTCCCGCCCCTGGCTCTCTGTACGCCAGTTATGGATGTGGATTCGTGATCTTGGCCCCTCCAGCCAGTGTCGGGGCACACGATGATGTAATTGAATTTGTATATGCTTAAATTTTATTAGAGGAAAGCAATCTAGTTCCAATTCTGGCTCTCCAGAGTTCTTGGATTGTAGCTCAGGATAAACTCCCTGGTCAATTGGCCAGGGACAGAGGTCAGGACACAGTTACTCTCTCACTAGCTTTCATTGGGTATGATAAACAAAGGTATGCAGCAAGTCTCGAGGGTGCCAGATGCCTCCAGCATGGCTGTGAGCATTAGGGAAGGGAGCGTGGGGAGGCTGGCAGAGGGCTTGCCCATATGTAACAGGAGCTCATCAATAGAGTGGAGTTTAGTTCTGTCTTTCTGTTGCTTTATCTTCCCTATTTGCCCATCTTCTTCTTTTCTTCCTTCCCTCCAGGGTTCCTTTTTCTTTTCTGCCTGTCTGAGCTGTGTAGCTCTGGGGAAGCTACTAACTCACCTCCATGAACCTCAGTTTACTTACCTGTGAAATGGAATCAATGAGACCTATAACAAAGGGTTGTTGGGATAAAACAAGATAATTTATGTAAAGTGCTTGACACGCAGTCGGGACTCAGTAAGTGCGAGTACCCTTTCCGTTAGGGTGCTTGACTGCCTTGTCTGTAGACACACATTAATAATTCACTACTCTGAATAAGGCACCAGGCCCAACACTGTGGAGTTACCATAGTCAGTCCTCAGGTAGCTGCAACAGGAATTCCTGGCACACGCACATATTTATCTCTTAGGACAAGGCTGTGAGTGACCACTGATGTGGAGTTGATGGTAAAAACAAAACAAAACAAAAAAAACATAGAGTTCATGGGAAGGAGAGGTCCTTAGGGGGACACATATGGTCAGGGAGGACTTCCTGGAGGAGGTGGGGTTGAACTGGGCTTTAAATAATAGGCCAGATTTGGAGAGGGTGGTCAGAGCAAGGAGGCCAGGAATTATCAAGTGCCTCTCTATGCTGAGAATTTTGCACTGTCATTTTATTTAATCTTCATCCTAGTCCTAACAAATAGGTACTCCTTTCCTTCTTTGATAGACACTGAGACATCAGTGATACCAAGGGGGTAAGTGTTTTGTCCAAACCCATGCAGCCAGGAAGCCAAACTTTGAAACTTTTAGAACAAACTTTGAAACCTAGATCTGTCTGACCCTAAAACCTTAGCTCATATCCACCTCTTACACTCTCAAACACCCTCCCCCACACACCCATTTCTGCCAGAGGCCCTTATTTGCTAACTCGGTGGAGAGACAAAACTCCCTATAACTAAGTTGATTAACAGAACATGGTGGGTTCATTAGTAGGAAAAGCCATTGCACAAGGTCTTCTCTGTGCATGTGTGTGTGTGTTTTCTTTATGGCTTAATGTATTAGAGGAACTCAACTCACTTAGAACTCCCCCATGCTATTAAGAATCTGTGGACTATTACTGACTCCCCATCAAGGGTGATCATATTTAGAGTGGGAAGGAGGGGGCAGAGAGTTTAGGAAGGAAACTTAGAGCAGACTCCCAACAAGTGCTACTCCTATCTGATCCCTCAGTGACGAAGGCAGCTCTCCCTTGCATGGGTAACTGGAACTGTTTCACCCAAATTTGATTTCCACCTACCTTCTCAGAAACATGGCTATTTCTGAAACACATCTGGGAAACGCCTATAGGTTTATATACTGTTGTTTCTGAACTTGACAGAAAAATTGGCTTTGATTTTGTTGAAGGTTTTCTGTTTTATTAATGTTAGGTTTTCCCTCTAGATAGGAAAGCAGCTCAGTGATGTGTAAAGCCTCCATTTTCATCTTTTTTTTTTTTTTTTTCCTCTGAATTTCATTCCATTTCATCGCCTACTGCTTCCTATCTAAGGCTTCCCAGAGATGGATGACAGTGTCCAGAAACCATTTTCTTATTCCGCTTATCTTGTTTGCTTAAACCCTGGCTTGGAGGGGCCTACCTCTCCCTTGAGGAAGCCCAGGATTTTCACCTGATTAGGAGCCACCATCACATAGCAAACAAGTTCTGTTTATCTTTGCAGATCCGAGCATTTAAACAGGTCTTTTGGAGGTAGAAAAGGGCCTTCATTCTTGATGAAAAGCTTGGTGGAAGAAGAAGAGCTTAGATTTTAGAATCGCATAGCTCTGTGTTTAAATCCCTGTTTGTCTGCTTAGTAGCTGTGAGTCTATGGACAGGTTGATATAGCTCCCTAAGGCTTGCTTTCCACACATGCAACATGGAAATAAAAATGTTTACCTTATAGGGTTGTGGTGGGTCTGTTGGTGGATAAAACTAAAACCTCCAGCATAGTACAAAGCATGTAGTAGGTGTTCAGAAAATGTTTTCTTTATTCTTCTCTCTCCTAGTACTAGAAACAAGATGTACCCTGGCTTAGCTGTAATCTAAGAAAGGTGATAACAAGTAGGAGGAAACATATTATTTTCAAAGCCTAGTTCATTAGTCTCCCAGACTGCTCAATGTTTAGAGTTGTCCTTGGCACAAGAAGTTATAAAAGAAGGAAGCAGGATCTCGACTCAAAAGAACTTAGAGGCTGAGTTAGGAAGATGTATGTAGGACAAATAGCTGGGGTGTCTAGCCCTACCAAGAGCTGATACGCAAAGCAGCACTGTCATCATTATAAAAAGAACTAGAAAAGGTTATACTAAGGTCTTGGATGAGGCTCAATGTGAATGTACCAGTGGCTTTGGGTGGATATGAGATGGCACCTAGAATAAAGGGGGCATTTTTTTGGGGAAAAAAAGATGGCTTGTTCACCAGCAGTATTGGGGAAGTCATGTCAGTGTAGCAGAAGAGTTTAGAAAAGGTACTAGAGTGAGTGGCGGGGGGAGCCATTGTGAGTTTTCTTTTTTCTTTTTTTTTTTTTAACTTTTTATTGTGATTTGGGTGAAATTTCACAAAGCAGATTTGTTTTACCTTCAACTATTCATATACACATTTTGTTTTGTGATACTTGTTACATTGCCCAGAATGTAACTATTGTGGGTTCTTGAGTAAGGCAATGACATTCAGTAATGCAGCTTCAGTGTCTAGCACAGTTATTCATCTGTGGTAGGAACTCAATAAGTAACTGACTGCTGGCTGAATGAATGTCTGATTGGATGATCAAGACTTAGCTCAAGCATCACCTCCTCCAGAAAGCCTTTCCTAATCCTTCTGCCAACTCCCACAGCAGGTTAGGTGACCCCCCTCAGTGTCTTGAGGGCCCGACATAGACCCTGCACTGATGGAATGGTTTTGTCTGTTTCTGGTCTCTCACTCTCACTGGACTGCAAGCTTCCTGAAGGCAGGACTGTGCTCTATACCCCAGCATGGTTCATGGAACATGTAGGTTGGCTAAACAACTGCAGGCATGGTTGGAAGACCAGGGGCCAGATCCTAGACAGGGACTGAGAAAGGAAACAAAACTTAACTCTTCAAGGGTGCACGTTGGAATTGTCAATTGCAATGTAATTATGGGCACCTACAGCTGTGGACCTAAACCCAAATAAGTTGACAGTTTGTCATGTTTAGAAAAGTTAAGGCTATTTACTAAGAAAATATTTTTAGATGAATATGAAATATTTTATAACATTAAACTTCTGGACCTAGATTAGTGCCTCAGAAATTCTTTAATGAAACGCTGTCATTTTATGGATATTGAAAGTATAACACCAGTGAACAGGCCCAGGATCCTGTGATCCCACTTGCTATAGCCCTGTGCTTCATACCAGGCCCTCCCATCCTAAAGGTTTAATAGCAATTTTGCCAGCACACATTGGACTGCTTGTCTCTGTGCCAGGCACTTAACATGCATTAGCTCATTCAGTCTTCAGTATCCACGACACAGATGTCATTATTCCCATTTTAAAGATGAAGAAACTGAGCCCCAGAGCAAAGACATGACAGATCCAAGGTCACTCACCTGGAGCTGGTAGAAACCAGTGCTCCTGACTCCTGAGTTAATGCCATTCTAGCTGTGCTAGAATCATTTGATTCTCTTGCAGCAGTAACTACCGTGAGCATCTGCAACAGCAGCTGTTTCATCGCTGGACAAATCCAAATAGAAAGAAATGGGTGCTTTTCATAACACTCTCTGCTTTCCTTGATTTCCCCTAATAATTGCAGTGTCTTTTTTTCCTAGATCCTTTTGGTCACTGATGCCACCAAATTGAATTTCTTAACATGTAAATGGTGCATCCCAGGGATCAACTTTCTTGCATAATATTCTAGAAAAGTTAATCGCCCCATTAGTCATATTTACATTCTGTTTTAGTTGCATCCTCAAGACCAAATATATTCATTTTTCTCCTGTTAGAGTTCTTACTTTAACAACCTCTTAACAATCCAGAGATAAGATCAGAGCACATGAAAATTACCTTGCTCTCTTAAAATATACCACCTCCCAAAAAATGTAGGGCCCAATTATCCCTGTGTTTATAAGCTAATTATCAGATACAAAATATGGATCAGAACTAATTATCAGGTCTGACCTTATTTCAAAGCCATAGATTCCTGTAAAGTAGGTTAACAGAACTGAAGAAATAGAGTTCTAAGTAGGAACTCAAGAACTATAGTAATGAGAGGGTATGAATGTTCATATTTCTAACAAGTGTCAAAGGAAAGAGATGACTTATGTCTCGTGAAATTTGCAGTAAACACATCCTCTGCAAGGTCTTATTAGTGGGGCATGGGTGATTGAAAGTCCATTTCATTGGCACCCTATAGGATCTTATATTGGGGAATAAAAATAGCTCCTTCTACTTTTCAGTTTTTCAAAAACTGAACACTGCATGTCTGCTGTACACACAGCTCTCTGCTAGATGCTGTGAGTGGTTGTGACACGACTAAAACCAGTATCCCTGCCCTCAAAGGTTCAAATTGAATTGGAAATGCAACATAACCCCACATTCCAGGAAGCACAACACTCAAATCCATATGAGTAGCTGTGAGTGAAAGGCATCCAGGAAGAGCTCTCCTGTGGTCTAGTGACACTGGAACTGAGTCACTAGGATTTCATTAGGTAGAAATGAAAATGGAGGAAGCATGCCAGATGGAAGAAATGGTACAAGAAAATGTTGAAAGGGAGATAGACTCATTCTATGTTTAAGGAAGTAAGAGACAGTAATAAGATTTGTGTATTTGTACTAAGGGTTTTCATAGTGACATGAGTGAGCTGAGAAATCCCAGAAAGGGTTTGCTAATGCCCTGGATGGTGCAGTTGGTTAGCATGCTTGGCTACTAATCAAAAAGTTTCCAGTTCAAGTCCACTTAGAACTTCCTTGGAAGCAAGTCCTGGCAATCTACTTCTAAAAAATCAGCTATTGAAAACCCTGTGGAGCACAGTCCGACTGTGATACCCATGGGGGCACACCCATGAGTCAGATGGCACATGAGGGGCACATACATGAGTCAGAACAGATTCAATGACAACTGGCAAAATTTTTTTGAGAAGAGCTTATATATGTTTTATTTTCCTGGGGAGGGATGGTTTATAGCTTTTATTAGCTTAACAAAAGAGCCAGTGGTTTCTTAAGGTTTAGACCTACTGGCCTAGAGAACAAGTTTGTGAACTGGACATGAGGGAACAGAGTGAGATAGGGCATAAATATGTACTAGGCCAGATGATGGAGAGCCTTGAAAGCCAGGGTTATACGTTGACACATTATTTGGAACTTAGTTGGTGGGAGATGTGGGGTGGAGTACAGGACAGAGTGGAGGTGAGAGAGGTCAGGTGTGAATAGTGTCACATGCTGGAAGAGGATGCTCTGTTTGCAGAAGAAAAGGAATAAGGACCTGAACCAGAAGAAGGGGAGCTACCAGAGCGGCAGCAAGAGAAGACTTGAGGAAAAGCCGTGGAGGACAAGTGAGATGGTTTGGCAACTGATAAGCAGTGGGGAAGCAGGTAAAGACCAGTGACAGCAGAAGGTATGGTCTTTGGCACAAACTGCTGGATTCAAACCCCAGCTCCCGGCTCCCTGCCTGAGCAATGCTGGGAAAGTTACCTAACATCCCTATACCTCTGTTTCCTTTCCTGTAATATTAGCTCTTGCCTAAGAGTTTTATGAAGGTTAAATGAGCAAATACTAAAGGAGTATTAGTGATTGTTCTTACAAGGCTTTGTATCGTGTGGACTGTCATCTCTCCAGGGACATGCTCAGTGCATAACTTACCAAACCAGTTGGAGTAAAGTTGACCCTGACTCAAGGCGACATAATGTATATTAGATTAGAATTGTGTTCCATAGAGTTTCAATGGCTGTGATATTTTGGAAGCATATTGTCAGGCCTTTCTTCCAAGGTAGCTCTGGGTGGACTTGAACCTCCAACTTTTTAGTTAGCAACTGAGCATGTTCACCATTTGTGTCACCCAAGAACTCCTGGCACATAGGTGGGGTTCCATAAATATGTGTTTAAATGTTGAATGGATGACTCAAGGTGATGTGCCATGGAATTGGGAGACTGGCATACTCTTTTCTCTTTTTCTTTTAATTTTGTGATTTGAGGGAATGTTTACAGAGCAAATTCATTTTGCATATGCATTTTGTTTTGTGACATTGATTGCAATCCCCATAATGTAACAGCTGCCTTCCCACACCCTCCCTGTGGTTACCTTCTCTCTATGTCCTTCTTTTCTATGCATTCTTGGCCTCTGAACTATCATCTTCTACAAATACTGCCCTTCTGATCTCCCATAATTGCTGATTTAAGAGTGTACCTACCTGGTATAAATGTTTACCTTATATGCCTGTGTTATTTGACTGGAAGCTTTGAGAGTACAATTCAGTCACAAAGGGTAAATAGGGTCTCGAGGGTTTCACCAGTCTCTACCA
>NW_006921775.1:3305742-3306896 GCF_000298275.1 Orycteropus afer afer
TATGTACCATAGTTTGGTTATCTATTCCTCAGTTGATGGACACCTAGGTTGTTTCCATCTTTTGGCTATTGTAAATAGTGCTGCAGTGAACATGGGTGTGCATGTATCTGTTCTCGTCCTGGTCTCACTTCTTTCGGATATATACCTAGTAATGGAATTGCTAGGTCAAATGGTATTGCGAATTCCAACTTTATAAGGAATCGCCATACTGCTTTCCGCAGTGGTTGTATCATTTGACAGTCCCACCAGCAGTGTATGAGAGTCCCAATATCTCCACATCCTCCCCAGCATTTGTTATTTTCTGTCTTATTGAACTTTGCCATTAGTGCTGGGGTGAGATGGTATCTCGTTTTGATTTGCATCTCTCTGTTGGCTAATGATTGTGAGCATTTCTTCATGTGTTTGCTATCCACCTGAATATCCTCTTTGGTGAAGGATCTATTCATGTCTTCTGCCCATTTTTCAATTGAATTATTTGTCTTTTTGTTGTTGAGGTATTGGAGTTTTCTATACATTCTAGCGATGTCTTTGCCAAATATTCTTTTTCCCAACCTGTAGGTTCTCCTTTTACTCTTTTGGGGAAGTATTTTTAAAGCACATAAAAAATTTAATTTTGAGAAGGTCCCATTCATCTCATTTATTGTCTGCTGTTTGTGTGTTTTAGGTTATGCTTGACAGTCTATTTATGCCATAAATCAGGGCCCCTAAATTTGCCCCTGTTTTTCCCTTGAGGAACTTTTATAGTTTGAGGTTTCACATTTAAGTCTGCGATCCATCTGGAGTTACTTTATATGTATGGTGTGAGGTACAGATCTTATTTCATTTTTCTGCAAATGGATCTCCAGTTTTGCCAGCACCATTTGTTGAAGAGAACAATTCTTGCCCATTAAATGGATTTTAGTCCTTTGTCAAAAATTAGCTGACCATAGGTTGATGGATCTGTTTCTGGGTTCTCAGTTCTTTTCCACTAGTCTATGTGTCTGTCATTGTACCAGGCTGTTTTTGACTAATGTGGCTGTATTGTAGGTTTTGAGATCTGGAAGTGTGATAATTCCTACTTTGTTCTTCTTCAATAGTGTTTTGCTTATTCGAGGTCTCTTTCCTTTTCATATAAAATGAGTGATTGGTTTTCCATATCCTTAAAGACTGCTGAT
>NW_006921775.1:3311161-3328095 GCF_000298275.1 Orycteropus afer afer
GTTGTGACATTTTTGTGTTTATATTTAATTGGTGATTGTATGTTGGAGTGACTTGCCCAAGATGTTCATTTTCATTGGATGCTATCTACGTAAGCAGGGTACTGTGCTCCTCTATTTGCTAGTTAGCAGCACTTACACACTCACCACCTTTCCTTTCCCATTGTCAACCTCTCTTATGTCCCTGCTGTCCTTGGCAAACAGACCCTATTCTTAGGTTCCTGGAATCCTAATGAGAATGCTCTCACTTTAAATATCCAAAATGGCCAGCACTTGTAAAAGTTTAAAATGGCCGCACCCTTGGTATCCAAAATGCTGCCGCTTGTGAACATTGGAAATAGCCATGCCTTCGGTCACTTTAAATATCTAAAATGGCCACTATTTGTAAACATTCAAAGTGGCTGTGCCCTCAGTCACTTTAAATATCCAAAATGGTTGCTGCTTGTAAACAATCAAAATGGCTGTGCCCTCCAGACATCTGAAAGTCCATAGCTTGAATTGTCTCCCTCCTTGCTGATCCCCTTCCTAGTCATCAGCCACCAGTGCAGTTGTCCTTTCAGTCCTTGGTGACCAGGGCTGATCTTTAGGTTATTTCTCAGGTCCCAGAACCATTTGGAAATATTCAGGCTGTTGGTGCCATCTGAGTAGCTGACAGTCTGCAGTTCCCTCTTTCTCTGTTCTCACTGGTTTCATTCAGGTTTTTCCACTAGTTGATGCCTAGTCCATTTCTGGATACTTCTTTTCAAAGCTCAGGCCTCTAGGATTATCTTGTGTACCTCTGTCAATCCATTTCTCATTTCTTTGTTGAAGAGAGTCTGTGTAGCTTGTCTGCCTATTCTGCCATCTTACTGGAAGTCTACTAGAACAGTGTTTTTGTGTACTGTGTTATGCCAATTGAGCTTGTTGTCAGCAAGACCATAGTCCCCAGAGACTGGCATACTCTTGAGGGAGAGACGTGGGCTCATAAGCAAAAGACCAAGGAGAGCTACCTGGAAAGGATTCTGGAGGCACTACAAGACCCCACTATCAGGCCTTCATGTCAACCTTTGCACATCTGTGATCTCATCCAATTCTGGTGGTGGTCTCCTCTAACGATGGCAGGATCGATGCAATTATTCTCATATTTCAGGTGAGAAAGGGAGGTCTGAGGCATTAAAGATAAATGCTTGGAAGCAGCTCAAGTGGCCTCTGCTCCAGGATCCTTGAAATTATGCCCCACTTTCTCATCCCATAAGGAGCTCTGGTGGTACAGTAGTTAAAACATTTGGCTGCTAATCAAAAGGTCAGTGGTTCGAACCCACTAGTCACTCTGTGGGAGAAAGATGAGGCAATCTCCTTCCATAAATATTTATAGCCTGAGAAACCCAATGGGGCTATTCTATTCTGTACTATATGGTCTCTATGAGTTGGAGTTGAATCAATGGCAGTGGGTTTAGTTTTTGCTTTTCTAATCCCCTGAGGCCTCCCTATTTCCTAAGCCTCTCTGATTTCCCAAACAGCAATGCAGTGGGGCCACCTGTTGGAAGGGATTTGTTCACTAAGAAAACAATACACACAAAGAAAGTATTTTAGACAAAAGATTAGTAATTCTTAGTTATATAAGGAAGAGCTCACTCAAGGTGTGAATGATTTTGCTTAATGGTGGGGTTAAGAATAACACAGATTTTAGAAGGAACTGATATCTTAGCCCTGCCACTAGCCAGCTCCGTGGCCTTTGACAAATTGCCTATCTGAGCTTTGGTTTCCTCATCTGTAAAAGGAGGAGCATAAGACCACTTCATGGGATGTTAGGAGAATTAGGTGACACATACATAAATGACTCAGCAAGGTTCCTGGCATATAGGAAGAATTAAGTAAGGTTTGCTGTCATTCCTTTTTTGTTTTACTGTGTCATTGTGTCAATACTGGCCCCAAGGGAATAATTTATGTACAAACATGAGAGTTGACAAATGATAGGAGAATGAACTTGGTGGTGAAGGTCAGGTGTGGTATCATTGGGGTTGGGGGGGAGTGAAGATGAAGGGAGGAAGGTTTCCCATGATCAGAACCAAGGGTGCCCCAATCCACATTTGTCAAATTAATGAGAAGCTGCCTTGATAGGATCTCCAGAATCTTCTCACAAATGACCCCTCAAGGACAAGGGCTATCTTGACTCTACAAGGCATATAAACAAACCCACTGCTGTGGTGTAGATTCCAACTCATAGCGACCCTATAGGACAGATTAGAACTGCCCCATAGGGTTTCACCCTTGAGGAGCAAGGATGTCTCCTTGAGGACTAAGGTGTGCTCCTGACTCAAGTCATGATATTTCCAATCACCTCATATGCATGTGAGAGCTGGACAATGAATAAGGAAGACCAAAAAAGAGTTGATGCTTTTGAGTTGTGGTGCTGGCGAAGAATGCTGAAAGTCCTGTGGACTGCTAAAAGAGTGAACATATCTGTCCTGGAGAAAGTGCACCCGAAATGCTCCTTGGAAGCGAGAATGGCCAGACTTCGTCTCACCTATTTTGGTCATGTTGTCAGAAGGGACCATTCCCTGGAGAAGGATGTCATACTTGGTAGGGTGGAGGGTCAACAAAAGAGGGGGAGGCCTTCAATGAGATGGATTGACACAGTGGCTGCGATGATGGGCTCAAGTATAGCAGGGATCATGGAGCTGGCACGGGATCAGGCAGTGTTTCGTTCTGCTGTGCATGGGGTTGCTCTGAGTCAGAAACAACTCAACGGCACCTAACAACAACATAGGTTTCTAAGGCTGTACATCTTTATGGAAGCTGTCTGCTACATCTTTCTCTTGCAGAGCATCTGGTAGGTTTGAACCATTGACCTTTCTTTTAGCCAGTGCCAAAAAGACAAGAGGGCCACATCTCCTGACCACCTCTAATGCCACAAGAGGAAGACAGAATCACTGTCAGTAACCCAAGGCCTATTACTTCAAGGCCAGACATGCTGCCTCCCTCCAGCCCTTTCTCCAACCGTTCCTCCCAAAGCACCCACCACCTCTCTCCTGGGGCTGATAATTCACTGCCTTGGCCACGCAGAACTCACAGATTATGGGGTTTATTAGGGAAGCACCAGGCTACAATTCAAGTTCAGGAAAATGCTCAGTCTCTCTCTCAGCCCACAGTGTCTCTCCTAACAGTCTTTCACAGTCTCTCGCAGTCTTTCTCCCAACAGTGAGTGTCCCTCAGTGTCTCACTTAGCAATGTGTGTCTCTTGCATCTCTTTCCCAGGAGCACTTGTCTCTTTCAGCAGTACATCTTCCTCAACCAGCAGTCAGAGAGAGACTTCTTCTGCCTCTAGGAGGCCTCCTTTTGAGCCTGGCAGAGTGGCCAAAATAACCAATCATAACATCAGAATTGTAAGCACCTGAGAGAGAGCAGGACCCTCCCCAACACTGCTTTGTGTTATGCCCAACAGAAATACCCCAGGTGGATAACTTTTATAATCAGGAGCTCCTCAGTTGCTCACAGCAAATTCCACCACAAAGTTTACAAAGACTTTTGGCTAGAAAAGCCATACCAGGTAGTTTACTACACAGCAGCAAGGGAGCACTGTAACTACTATGTAAATTCTAGAAAAAAGCTTCAGGGCCAGTGTCAGCTCTGCCACTCCCTGAGTGTTTGAGCTTCAGTGATAGGAGGAGGACCAAGTGAGATGATTGACATATAGGGCAAAATGGAAGCCTGGCATAGAGGAGGTGCCCGGTCTGATTGTTAGAACAAAGTCCTTCAGCATTTGGGCCTATAACCAATGCAGCTGCCCTATTCAGGAATCCAGACTCACAAGGCCTGCATTTGTCCACCACAGTGGTGGGCAGCACAGGGAAGCATCTGAGCTTCATAAACATAGACAATGAGTTCTGGATTGGAATATGTGCATGTCCCTTTTTTTTTCCCCCCATTCATTCAACATGACTGAGTATATCTTAGGCCCAGGCCCTGTGTTAAGCCAAGGGAACCTAAGAAGGATGAGTTGTGATCATCAGTGAGCTCCCAGCCTGGAGGGGGAGCCAGAGGAGTAACAGACCAAACAGACTTGGAGATCAGTGCTCTGAGGGAGGAGGCAACCCTCCCTGGAAGATTCCCCAAGACTACTTGTTAATTCTCTTACTCCCCAAGACTCCAACCTTCTCAACTCATTGTAGCAGTAGCATTGATCATTTTCTCAAAGTAAACTTTTCTGGATCAAATTCTGTTTTGCCATCATTGTGGTAGGTAAACCTTCAAAGAGCAGAATTAAAAAGCAGGCAGATAAGTGAATGTGAATGGAGACGTTTCCTTTATGTGGAATATTAGTCAATTGCGTAGGCTCCATGCTCCATGACTCTATGTAATAAGAAAAGCCAAACTAAACAGCCCATGCTGCAGAGCCTCAGTTAGCACCTGTCCCACTTCGGTGCCCCTGACTTTGGGGCAGAAAGTCTCCACAGGTCACCCTGAGGACAGTGCACAGAAACTTGTGTATACATTACACTCTCCACCAATGAGCCCAACTTCTCTCCAGGTTGGGGGCACATCTTCACCAGCTGGAGGTGAGAAGTGCCTGTACTCCTTTCTTCTGACCTAGAGTCCCTCCAGGAATACATATCCACTTTTCCTCACCTATCAGAAAAACTGTCAAGCTTTAAGACCAGGGAAACACCACCTCTCCAGAAAAAGGTCCCATCCAGACTGTTACTGTCTACTGAGGATGCGCACAATTGTGTTCAGCACTGTTGTTGTGTGCCATTGAGTTGATTACAACTCATAGTGACCCCATAGGGTTTCCTAAGTGATGATCTTTATGGGAGCAGGTTGCCAGGTCTTTTCTCCTGCAGAGCTACTGGTGGGTTTAAACCACCAACCTTTCTGTTAGCAGCCAAGTGCTTAACCATTGTACCACCAGGGCTCTTGCATTCTATACTAGGAAGATAGAAATTCCTGCTGTATCCTGAATGGGACATGCTATTATTGCCACAGTGCCTTTGCATGTGCTGATCTCTCTGGCTGAAACTCCTTTTGCTCCTGCACTACTACTTCAAGACTCGGCTAAGGAGTCAGTTCTTGTAGGTGCCTTAGAAGTTTGTGCTCATTCTCTTATAACATTGATTACATAGTATTTTAAATGAGTATTTATGCAGCACACCAGACCAAATCAAACCAGTTGCTGTCCAGTTGATCCTGAATCATGGCAACCCCATGTGTGTCAAAGTAGAACTTTGCTCCATAGGATTTTCTGTGGCATTTACCTTTTGGAAGTAGATTACCAGACCTTTCTTCCAAAGTGCCTCTGGATCACCTATAACCTCTAGGTTAGCAGCTGAACACATGTGGCTGAGCACACAAACCATTTGTACCACCTTGGGACTGTTTATGCAACAATCCCCTCTTAAAGGTAGTTACTGTCGGCTAGCAGCCCCTTGGCTTCAGGAATTGCTACCCTATTATTATTATTATTTATTATTATTAAATAGTAGTTGTTGAGATGAAGGACTATAGAGAAGGAATTCCAATTGATGGCTCAGCATGAGCAAAATGAGCCTGGCATAAGGGGAGACCTGGAGAACGGTGGGTATGGTGATGGAGCCCAAGGTGCAAAATGCTGTGTGTGCTGCCTTCAGTCCTCCCAAAACATGGGCACACCCGCCTCTGAGAAATGCTTTCCTTCTTCTTCCAAGTTATTGATCTTAGCGAGTCTCTGGTAGCAGGAAAACAGAACCGTTCTCCAACTTGAGGGCTTCCTATCCTACAGGCAAGCATTTTTACCCTCCTGAGATGTTATATTGAAGTATTATATCATTTCTCTAAGCCACTCAAATACAATTATAAAGAATACACATGTGTGATGTGAGTTTAAGTGTGGAGAAAAATCAAGCCCCGCCACCCTTTCCTTTGGTCACTGAAGGATCATTTAATCTATTACTTGGTTTCACATGAGCAGACTTCAGGAGAACAAACAATATTTTTAATTGCTGCTCTGAGGCCTTCCTCACTGAGCTGGCAGGACTGCAAGCTGCCGCAGCTGGTTGTTCGCTTGTCCTTATACTTCTTTAGCTATGACCCACCCCACATCCACAGCTGTTAGGGATCATTGGATGACTGAGCTGAATGTTCAACTGCATACACCCCAGTCCCCCCGGATCCCCACTTTCTGTAAGCTCATGGTATGCTGATGGAGTTGGACAACTTGAGTTCTGGTCCCGACTCTGCTTTGTGATTTTTGGGTGACTAACTCCTCCCTGGTGGTGTAGTGCCTAGGGCACTTGACTGCTAACCAGAAGGCTGGCGGTTCAAACCCACCAGCCACTCCTCAGAAGGAAGATGGGGCAATCTACTTCTGTAGTGATACTGCCTCAGAAACCCAAGGAGGGGTCACTATGAGTCGGATCCGACTCAAGGGCAAATAACAACTCCTCGTCTTAGTTTGCTTGTCTTAAATATGTTTTTACATGGATCTTTGTAGCAGTGTGGTGAAATCTACAGAAAAACTTCTCAAAATTTTATGTTTCCCTCATAATGCAGCTTTAGTGGCATAGTGTCTAAGGCATTTGACTACTAACCAGAAGGCTTAGTGGTTCAAACCCACCAGCCACTCCTCGGAAGGAAGAGTGGGCAGTCTACTTTCGTAGTGATACTGTCTCAGAAACCCAAGGAGGGTATGCTATGAGCTCTGGGCCTCAGAAACCCAAGGAGGGGTTGCTATGAGCTGGGCCTCAGAAACCCAAGGGGTTACTATGAGCTGGGGCTTAGAAACCCAAGGAGGGGTTCCTATGAGTTGGAACTGACTCAATGGCAGTGAGTTTGTTTGTTTATTTAAATAAAATACAGTGAATAATAAAAGAACGTAATTATATGAAAACAAAGTTATCAAAATATTTAAAACTGTAACATTAAAATACATAGGCTTATTAACACATTTAATGATAAGATCAGAATTATGATTAATCACTCATAATTCTGAAGTAGTGGTAAATGTAATTTATAACTTGAGGTGTCTATGATACTGTACTGTGCTATGCAAGCATCTGGGATTCCTACTAGTCACAAAGTCGTAGGTCCACGGTTTACAGTTAGGGTTGCTGTGGTTTGTTGACTACCTGGAAAATGCAGGAAATGCTAAATTTCATTGAAGTTTGTGAAGATAAAGTTGTAATTGTTTTCCACCCAAATTTCAGGACCCCCTGGATTTTATCTATGAATCCCAGTGGTGAACCCCTGGATGAGATGGTCTCTCTGGGCTTTTCCAGCCCTGGCACTTTACTGATGTCTGCTTCTGCAACAGGTCAACCTGTCAAGACCTTACTGCCTAAGGATGGGAACAATAAAGGAAAACTGATTGCCTCATCGTGCTGATAGGGAGCACCTACTAATGCTTTCATATTACCCAGGGATCACAACCATTGTGGGGAGGTAGAATCACCCCTTATGTTAGGGAACAAGTATACTTGAAAAGAATGTTAAAAATAAATTGCTTAAAAGTTAAATATATAAACTGAAGTTCAGAACCTTGGAAGGTCCCATTTTTAAACAGTCCCTCTGAAATAGATGAGAAGCCCTAGTGGTGCAGTGGTTAAGCACGTGGCTGCCAACCAAAAGATGAAATGTTCAAACACACTAGCTGCTCCCTGGGAGAGAGAGATGTGGCAGACTGCTTCTGTAAAGATTGCAGCCTTGCAAACTCTACAGGGCAGTTCTGCTTTATCTTACAGGGTCATAGTGAGTCAGAATTGACTCAACAGCAAGGGGTTTGCTTTCTTAATCAGTGGAATCTCCATTTCCACTGTTTTTACTCCATGTTTGCTCTCCATCATGTCCTCCTACATTATCATTTCACCCTTTTGTAGGAGGCCCTGTTCTGCACCATGAACTTACTAGAGTAATTTCCTTTATCTTTCTGAGCCTATTTCTGTATAGGGGGCTGATAACTACTTCATAGGATTAAATAACTCAACTATAAAACTCACCATTGAGTCTTATGACTATCACCTGGCCCAGTGTGGACACTTGGCTCCTTCTGGACAGCACTATCCATGACCTTTGAGTGTTCTTGCTGTGTAGCATCTGGACAGGTCATGTCCAATCCAGAGGACACTGCCAAGACCTTTGATCCTGCTGCTGGATCAAAGGTGGGCTTGATTTGAAAGATAGAACATTAACCATTCACTACCAGCCCAGTAAACAGGCGTGAACAGGAGCAGAGCACTCTGGGAAGGTGCCCTCTCACTATCACTCAGGAAAGCCCCACAGACTTGCCTATGCTTATTGAAAACCCTTCTGAAACACCCAAATCTTTCCCTTTCCATATACCACATACCCCTAGAAAAGGCCACCAAGAGTTTCATGATCTCTTTTGCTGAATGGAGTAATACCTACTCATGTAAGGGTTTTGCTGCCCATTCCCTCTTTTCTGATTTCATTGACAATTATTTCTAAACTTCTGGATGAGTCCTTAACTTCAGCATGCTGCAAGTGGTTCTTCTCTGAAAAGTGGAGTGAGAATGTCTTTTCTGCCTTGGAAAATCATTTTAAAATTAAAATGAAAGCAAAATAAAACCTAATCACTTGCGGGGGGGGGGGGAGCTTTCTTAAATGACTTTGGGTAGAAATGAAAATCAAAACTAGTTATAAACTATAAATAGAGCAAAACTAGGTACCGAAACTTATAGGATGTGACCAAAGCTGTACTTGAAAGCAAACCCATAGCCTTAAATGCTTTTATAATCAGTGAGAAAGAATGAAAGTAAATAAAAACATTCAACACAAGAAATTAAAGAGAAATATGAGGAAATAAAGAAGAAATAAATCATGGAATAGAAATTAATGTATTAGGAAAACATTCAAATTTGTTAGTGAATCTAAAAGCCAATTCTTTGAAGAAACCAATAAAATAGACATGTTTTTCTCAGATATAATCAAGGAAGTAGGTGAAAAAGTACAAATATACAAGATTAGGAATGAAAAGGGAATGAAAGATATGGAATAGATTAAGTCAAATTTCACTGGGATAATACCTATAGCTCTGTGATAAGATACTGGGAAATCTCTAAAATTGCTGAGAGATTATACGTAATCATATTTGACTCAGTTAACTTGGCTAATAGCTTTGGAAGCAATTTAAAATGATGTTAAAAGAATTATCAAAAGAGAAATGAGTTGCAGAGAAGGGTCAAAAGAGATTTAGGCAGTGTTTTATTAGAACATGTAAATGGATGAGGAAAGGTGATCAGGGAAAGGCACCGGGGATCAGAATGAAATTGGAATCAGAATGAAATCAGGAGATCAGGGCCAAGGCCAGGGTGTGTGGGAGGGAGACCACATGGGCAGAGAGTGTGGGGGCCAGCAGAGATCTGGAGGCTAATCCACAGAGCCTATTTTCCTCCCAGTGGCCTCCTTTTAAGGCTCATGTCTGGCTTCCTGGACCCACCTTTTCTCTACCTCCCTCATCAGCCGGGGAGATGGCCCCCCCACCCCCTACTCGCCAGTGAGTTTTGTGATGATCAATGAGAAGCAACATTGGGTGGCTTGAACAATTATACACATGCAATTTTTAATGATAAGTAGAAGGAAAGGACTACTCTTAACACAGCCAGGAAGTTGATCCCTCAGTTGTGATAACTCGGAAACTTCAAGTCTTTCCTATAGGCTTGAATGTGTTACCCTGAAAGAAGAGGCAAGGAGGTCAGGGAGAGGGAGATACCTTGGGAGGTGAATTCTGCCTTTCCTTCTGGGTCATTACTCAGCCTTAACTGGCCTCCCAGACTCTCCATAGACTCCCTGGAACCAGAAGGTCAGAAGATGTGATCATTACATGCACCATCATTCTTTGTTTCATTCATTTAAAGGACAATGTTGGCTAAACACCCTTGGGGAGTGAGTGTCAGCAGACCAAGTGAGCAATAAAATGCATGCTGGGGATATTAAAGCTCAACTGATGCCTTTTACTATCCAGTGGAAAAATTAATCTTACGTGATCCGCTCAACCCATGATGGGGAAAGGAGCTAACAGTGGTTAGGTTCTCAAGACTGGCTTCACACTTAGCATTCACTGTCGCTTACAACTCTCAGTATCACTAGTTGATAAACAGCTATTATCCCCATTTAATAGAATAAATAGTTGAAGGTTTAAGAAATTAAATACCTTGCCAGCAATCTCTCAGCTAGAAGGTGTCAGATATGAGAGATCTTGCTTTTTCCACTCCACCATCCTACTGTTTTCCAGGCAGGCGTAAGCCCAGATAGGACATATTCTGAAATGTTCCATCCTGTCCTCCATAGTGTCTGTATCCCCAATCAGCCTGTCTGGAGACCTGTCTCCCACTTTCTCCTTCTCAAAGTGAGGTTATAAGCCTCCACCCTGGTATTTTTTCCAAGTCTCTCTTCTCAATCTCTCTCTGGCGCCTGAAATTTTATTTGCACCAAACCTTCTGCTCTGTGAGAGAAGAGATCTAGGAGGCAAATGCCTCTTGGAGGGAAGGCAAGTGGCTTTATATTAATTTGAAAGTGTGACTATTTCTAAGAGCTACTTTCTGGGAATAGGTCTAGACAGGGAGAGGATTAAAGCTGAAGGTACCAAACCTTTTGTGCAAGAATGTTTCAGTCAGAAAGGAATAGGCACAAAGAAGAGAGGTTAATTATGAAAGACAGGCTGTACCCATTTTACAGCTTTGACATCTTGCAGAAAAAAATAAAACAAGCAACAGAGAAACCTCTATTTGAGCTCCTGGTGTATTAAGCTAAAGCAGTTGGTTGTTGGTTTACATTAATCTGTGACCACGATGACCTCCAGATCCCCTTCCAATGCGTCAGGCACATTGCCATTCACCCACATTCACAGGTGTTTAGGAGCCATAAGATGATGGCAAGAAGGCAGAATGTGCATCATTGTTCTTCCCCTTTTATGATGATCACCCTGGACCAGTTGTCAGTGGCATTCCTGTCACTCACATCTCCATGTCAAAGAATTTAGTAATTTATCATCAGTGTATTATAATACACTGATGATAAATTAGAGATGCCTGGATTTCATCAGTCTTTGAGGGAGAAGAGGTTTGACCCCTGACCTCCCCTCTACCCACTATCTATGTGACTCCATTATGGATTAAATATAATATAATATAATATAATATAATATAATATAATATAATATAATATAATATAATATAATATAATATAATATAATATAATATACATCTTACTCGCTGAAAGAAGGATGTGGTAATGTTATATCAGCTCTCTGGGCCTTAGTTGTCTCCTCTCTGAAACATTGGGACCAACTTGGCAGGACTGTTCGGCAGGTTGAGTATGCACAGCTCCAAGTGCAGTGCCACGATTGGGCTGGAAGTTAGCAGGATTTGGTTCCCTGCCTCCCTCATTTTTAAAATAATAGTTATTGCTATTATTCTCTGAAACTATACGATTCCCATGCACTTATCCAGCCCTATTGATGGGGCGATCGACAGCCTTCATCTATTTCACACATTTCCCCACTGGATCCCTCAGTTCCATGTCTACAGTGTACTTCAGCTTAGAGCAGGGAACTATCATATGGACTTTGTCTGTGCTAAGCATGTCACATACATGATCTTACTTAAACCTCCAGAAAGTCCTATAAGGCAGGAAGTATACTGTTTAAGAGAAAGGAGGAATCCCAGAAGATTCAACAGAGTTCTCAGAGATCATACATGGTTAAGAGGTAGGTGGGATTGAGATTTAAATGGAAATGTGTCTGATTAAGTGCCTGGATTGCAGGCTCTATCACCCCCTCTGACCACAAGGGCTCCCCTGTGGGGGCTATTTTAGGAAGGGTAATTTTTTGGGATAAATGGGGCTGCTCTGTCGTTTCGATGTCAGTATCTTTGCCTCCTTGGCATCAGGAAATAGGTTTCATGAAATCACCTGTCTCCTCATTTCATCCTGCCTCTTCCCTAAAAAGGATAAAAACTAATGATGTATGTAGCTTGCCTTTATTCTGTTTGGCATGAAAGCTTTGCCCTCTGTGTAGAAATTATGTCTACATAATGTTGACACCATTTGTAGGGGACTTACTTGGTTCTATTCCAAGCTCTGTACTGGGCACTGGGAAAATCTTCTTTACAGATTCCCAAACCCAGGGGGAGTGGCAGACTGGTAAACTCAGATACTCTTTGAGACATTATTTAAAGGACAGCAAAAAGTCTGGTCCAGAGAAGAACATCTACTAACTTACTACCCTAAGACTTCTCAAGGGCTATATGTGTCAAGCCATCTTTTCCTTCCATCCAGGCAGATCTAAAGAATCCTTGAGTACTTAGGGAACTTGAAACACACTGAAACTAGGTTTCATTCTGAACAGGGATCCAGCAAACTGTGGCTCTCCCAAATCCATTCCTCTGCCTGTTTTCTAAATAACATTTTATGGAAACACAGCCACACTCATTTGTTTTCATATGGTCTGTGACTGCTTTGAAGTTACAAAGGCAGAGTTGTATACTGGCTACAGAGATCATATGGCTCACATAGCCTAAAATAATTACTGTCCCTTTAAGAATAACGTTTGCAGACCTCTGATGCAGAAAATTAAATACACTACATTAGGAAAATGCAAAAAGAGAAAATTGATATGGGCAGACTAGCCTTACAAAATCTCAAAATGTTTTATAAATACACACTACTTAAATCAGCTTGATATTGGCACTGGAATAGACAAATAGTTCAAGGCAGTTGAAGAGTCCAGAAATGGGTCTAAATAATGAAAGAATTTACATTAAGTATATGATAACATGACATTTTGAATCAGCAGGAAAAAATAGAGCATTCAATAATGTTGATATTTAGAAAGGGGGTTAAATCTCCATACTTTCCTCATTCTTTACATGAAATTCTAGATTAATACAATACTTAATCAATGAAATCATTAAAAAGGCTAAAAAAAATAAAATGAAACTTCAAAGAAGGTTGACATATTGTTTGAATTTTTTTTTACAAACCTACTAGTAAATGTGCTATAACAAAGCCAAAAGACACATGAAAAGCAAGATGAATTATCTTAGGAGAAACAAATAGTATATAAAGAGTGCTAACAAATCAATGAAAAAATACTAAAAGAATCCAATTAAAAATAAGCAAAGGGCATCAACAGGCAACTCTCACACATATGCAATAAGGAAATTAAACATCAATAAATACATAAAAGTGTTCATTATTCTTGATTAAAGAAGTATAAATGTAACTATGATAGGTCCTATTCATCTGTCAGATTAGAAGATTAGGAAAGATTTAAATGGTGTCAAGGGTATGTGAGAAGCTCTGGTAGTATAGTGCCTAAGGCATTTGACTGCTAACCAGAAGGCTGGCAGTTCAACCCACCAGCCACTCCTCAGAAGGAAGGTTGGGCAATCTACTTCATAGTGATACCGCCTTGGAAACCCAAGGGAGGGGTTGCTATGAGTCAGATCCAACTCCACGGCAGAGAGTTTGGTTTTTGGTTTAAGGGTGTGTGAAAAGACATTCATTCACATGCATAGCTTGAAAAGAACAGGTTGCAGTCCTGTAGGAAGGTAATCTGACAGTGTTTATGAGCACTGTAAATTTATCTACACTTTGACCCTGAATTACCATGTTGTTGTTGTTAAGTGTGGTTGAGTCAGACCCGACTCATAGTGATCTCTCTTTGGGTTTCTGAGGTGGTATCACTATGGAAATAGACTGCCCAACCTTCCTTCCCAGGAGTGGCTGGTGGGTTTGAATTGCCTGCCTTCTGGTTAGCAGTCAAATGCCTTAGCCACTATGCTACTGGAGCTCCTTGAATTACCATAGTTAGATATTTATTCTCCAGGCATGTTCAAACACACAAACATATTTGAGAAAAGAGATTGCACATTGTTGTATTATCAAAATAACAAAAACTGCCTAAATACCCATAGGTAGGTTTGATTGTGTAAGTAGTTTTCAACTTGAGCAATTACTGATTATATTTAAAAATAGCAAAAAAGAAATTCTCAGAAATCCTTACTGTTGGGTTTAATTACCTTTATTTCAATTTTTTTCAAATGTGTACAACCATTAAGTATAAACCTCATAGGTTTATAGTTCTTATAATTCTGTCAGTCAAAACCAAATATGTAAATTACATTTTTTAAAAAAATTCAAATTGTTGTGGTTGTTAGCTGCTGCTGAGGCAGCCTCTGATTCCTGGCGATCCCTGCACAACAGAAAGAAAACACTGCCCAGTCCTGTGCTGTCCCCATGACAGGCTGTGGATCAGACTGTTGTGATCCACAGGGTTTTTATTGGGTGGTTTGAGGAAGTAGAATGCCAGACCTTGCTTTCAAAATTCAAATTAACTATTAATTTTTATAAGATGTGTAGTTCTGCTGAAACTAAAGGGTATCAAAAATGGGGTTGTATAGACTCATGTTCAATGTTACATATACATTTCTATACTTTCAGTGCTGTAATACCAATGAAGGGAAGGCTTGTGGACATAAATAGGCTTTAAAAATGAGATTAATACATTTAGGCTTTGTTTGTAGTTCATGACATTCAGATCAGTGATTAATTGAGTTTGGTTTTTTTGGTTTGGTAATGCCAGTTTTAATGAGCTGTCTTTGACAATTCTGTGAAACTACCCAGTTTATTTGAAGATAAAGTTAGCATTGTGGCATATTCAAATATATGTTAAATTGTATTTAATCTAATTATCACTGTAATTGGTCCTAGTGTACTTACTGCCATACTTGTTGCTAATGAGCTGAGGCACGTTGTACATACACCAAGGCATGGACTGCCATGGACCAGATTGAGTTCTTTTCTTTTTCTACCAACAGTATTGAATTTCCTTCCTTATCTGTCTCTTTTCAAATGTCTTTGAAACACAGACTGCTATGTCATTGGATCTTACTTTGAATATCATGGTAAATACAAATAGCAATGTTGAAACTATAGGCAGTTCTTAGTTAAAGTATAGTCCTTTAGATGATCGAAAATAAGGCGTTTTAACTCATTTATTTATAAGGGATCATGAAAATGAAAATGCAGACAACAGTCTCACTAGGCTATACAGCGTTAACAGTGCCAATTGAAAGTGATAGAAAAGGAGTTGGAAGAAGGAGGGAGAAAATGTAGCCCGACTCCAAAAACACAGCCCTAGTTTTAACTCGGTTGTGTTTCCTGGGTAGGCTGTGTGGTGTGCCTGTTGAAAAAGTGCCTGAGCTTTGGAAGCAGGACAATGTGGGCTAGAATCTGGGCTCAGCTACTTCGTCCCCAGCTGACTGATTTGGGCCTTGCAGAATGGTGAGGACCAAAGCCAGCCCTGCGGGCAGCTGGGCACTCAGCTCATGGCTCCCCGTCTCTCTCTGCCAGGCCCAATTGCTCCCTGCTTTGCCCCTGTAAAGTCCTTTTTTACACAGAGCAGTGGACAGGGGCAAGGGCAGGGGCACAGCAGCCCTCCTGGAAGACTACAGCTTTGGGTAGTTAAGTGATGTTGGCGGAAAGCACTCAAAACCCTTACATCAGATTTTTTCATGCACTTCTCTGCCGAAAAGTGCAAAGGGTGCTTGGTTTAACTGTGGTTATTTACAGCCAAAAGAAAGTGGCTGGCAGTTCACGGGAAGCCAAGGGTTTTATTTCTTACTCCTGTTTTCCATTTCTGTGATTTATGGTCCTTGGGGCTGGCAGAACTTGCTTGAAAAGCTCTGAACTCAATCACTCCCACTCTCTAGCTGCCTAGGGCAGGCATAAGGGGCGCACCCTCTGTATGAGAAGGTCCGTGCCTGGTCCTGCTGCCAGGATGCCCTCCACCAGAGCCCCGGGTAAACCAGCACCACAGCACTTGGCATGAACACTGAGGTCGAAGCTACAACTTGCTGCTGCTTTTCCTATCAGCCATTTGACCTTTGATTTTCCTCAGATACAATGTTTTACTTTTGAAAAATCTCCCACTTCTGCTGAGGGTTATCGACACCCATTTTTGTCTATTTTTAGGTTCTTAGTATCTGAGAGAGATTTCCTCAGTTGACTTCTCTTATGATGGTGGTGGATGGGAGGCCCTGTTTGGAGTGTTCATTGATTGATCTGTGCATTGGCCAGGGCACTGGCAAAAAGGGGCCCATTGTCTGGGCCTATCCACAGAAGCATGGTGCTGCTTTCCTGCCCCAATTGACACATTGAACTATGTTAATAGAGGTGTAATAACCACAAAATACTCATATTACTTATAATAAAACTGAGTATGTACTATGTACCAGGTATGATGCTAAATGAACACTTAATAATACATAAAATCTCTGTTCATGCTCATAACAACTTTATAAGAGAGATTTTACTCCCATTTTATAGGTGAGGAAATAGAGGCACAGAAAAATTAAGCATTTGCACAAATTATTAAAAGTTAGTTGCAGAGATGAGATGCTAACTCAGTTTCATTTGACTCCCAAGCCTGCTGTTGTGACCACTATGAGATGATGCAGTCTTCTTTTAGAGCATCTGGATCCTCTCAGCCACTTAAGATTGTCATTGTAGGATTTGATGGGAGTTCTACTACTGCCTCCACAGGAATAAATTGCCTGCCTTTCCCAGCTAGGGTTCTTTCTTCTCTGAACCTTGTGTTTGAGCACTCACTTGCTCCAAGTTGCTTCCTGATGATTTTTCATCAACACAAACCTTGTCTCTTCTTGTCTGATATGATAAAGTTGGCACTGAGGCTTTATGTCTAAAGGCAGTGATAGTACCTATCAAAATGCCTTCAGTAGTAATCCCTGATATTGGTTATTTGCTCTTCCTTTTTATCAGTCTCACCAAAGACTTACCAATTTTATTAGCATTTTCAAAGAACCTGCTGTTGGCTTTCTCAACTTTCTCTATATTACATTGGTTTACTATCTTATAAATAAGCCACTATATCTTATTAAGGTGTCACAGTGGTTAAATGTTTAGATGCTAATAAAGAGGTTGGTGGGACAAACCCACCAGCCACT
>NW_006921775.1:3328483-3339512 GCF_000298275.1 Orycteropus afer afer
GGGCTCGAGTATAGCAGGGATTGTGGGGCTGGTGCGGGATCGGGCAGTGTTTCGTTCTGCTGTGCATGGGGTCGCTATGAGTCGGAAACGACTTGACGGCACTTAACAACAACAACAACATATTTTATAGTGATGTTATGTTATGTGCTGTTGAGTCGGCCCTGACTCATATTGACCCCTCCTTGGGTTTCCGAGGCAGTATCACTATGGAAGTAGGATTGCCCAACCTTCCTTCCGAGTATCAATTAAAAGTATTTTCCTGTTTATATTATTAATAATACTCATGAATTATTTATATGTGTGGGTTTTCATTTCCAAACATAATTTTTTTCTGGTTTATTTTTTGATTATTGATTTATTCTTATATCAAAATAGAAACACTCTCCCAACTATCACTCCATGCCTTGTGGCGGGAACTTAATACCACTTATTATAGCAGCTCATTAGGTGTGTTGTTGTTGTCATTGTTGTTATGTGCCATCGAGTCGGCCCCAACTCATAGCGACCCCTCCTTGGGTTTCCGAGGCAGTATCACTACGGAAGTAGGATTGTCCAACCTTCCTTCCGAGGAGTGGCTGGTGGGTCACAGATGAAAGCTTGAGGTTAATGATTTCATACAGTGTCATACAGCTAATAGGTGTGAATTGTAGGTACAAAGGGTGGTGACAGTACTAGTGAAAGCCAGCTCTTTCTGGTTCCAAAGCTCAGCTCTTACATAGTTATTGGGACTGTGAGCTTAGTGTTGGTAGAGGGATGTGAGGGGTCCATATCATCTTCACTCAGACACCAACTTCTCCCACCTTGCAGTTAACTTTTTGCTTTCTTCCTCATGGTCATTTTTACTCATCAAAAGCCTGCTCCTAAACTTTCTAAGGAGGCCAGGTGGTACAGTGGTTAAGCTACTAACCCAAAGGCCAACAGTTCAAACCCACCAGTAGCTCCATAGGGAAGAAAGACCTGGTGATCTTCTTCTGAATGATAACAGTCTATGAAACTCTATAGGACAGTTCTGCTCTGTCTTGTAGGGTTGTTATGAATCAGAATAAACTCAACACCACATAACAACAACAACAAACTTCCTGGGTGATTCTTGACAAACGGCAGGTCCTAGTCACAGCTCCCCTTATTTCAGCCACACAAAAGGTTTGGCAGGAAAGGCTTGCCTTAGAATGTGACTGACATCTCATTTGAGCTCCCAATGGGTGTTGGTGCCAGCCTCCCTTATTGCTCCTGTTGGGCAGATCTGTTTGCAAGCAATACCCTGATGATTCCCATCATAAAACAAGGCCATCCAGGTGGGTCATCCTGAGCAAATACTGAGGGAAATGAGGGCTCTGGTCATTATTTGGCACACAGGTTTTATTGTGTTGTCCCTCAGCCTGTTTTTCTCTGCCCTCCTGAAGGTAATCTCTTTAGTGTCAAATTACTCAAGGTAGCCAGAGAGAGAATTTGCTCTTACACATGTTCTTCCAGAGAGCATCAATAAATAATAAACTCAGGGGTTTCTGGAGCCTTCTGTTTCATAATGAGGTCATTTAAATTTGATGTGGCAGGACGGAGAAGGGAAATGGTTTAGATATTCTAAGTGTTAGGACCTTAGCTTCCTAGTGTTGGTTCTTTAAAAGACTATAAGTGATGGAGTTTAATCTGTGTCAGATTACCCAGTAAGCAAGGTAAACATGGGCTTACTATGTTTACTTATTAATTTGTAGTGAACAGTTTCACATTTTTCACCATATCAAAGATCCTTCTTGTAGGTATGGCTGACATCTGCCTCTTTACCAAGCCCACAGCACTATCTTACAGAATCAGTGCCTCTTTTTCAAATTTGCAATGTGACAGCAATGGAGTACCCAGGAAAGCAAGGTAAGCACGGGTTTACTTACTAATCTGTAGTGAACACTTTCACATGTTTCTGTGGCGAAACCCATGAGAAATTGTTCACTATAGATTAGCAAGGAAGCGCAAGTAATCCCGTGCTTACCTTACTTATTGAGTAATCCACCCCTGAGTTTAATGCTGAATCCACAACTAAGCCAAGGGCTGGGGAAAGCTTGGGGCAGGTGATCCCAGCAGCAGGGCTCTCTCCAGGAAAAATGGCCCTGATGCCTCCATGTCTTCACTGGCTCCACGTGAGCTAGGTGAGCAGTATGTTAGTGCTATTTGTTCAGAATGTGTATTTGAGGGTGACAGGACTATTTATTTTTCATTAAAATAAATTTGTTTATTTCTCTTATACAAAAGTCATACATGTATGTTCTGGGTAAGATAGAGTTAAGGGAAAAAAAGAAGCCCTTTTGTAATTTCAGCATTTACAGATAATTACTTTAGCTTTCTTGAGTATATTTTTTCAGACTTTTCTTGAAGAAAAATATATTTGTACAAAAATGGAATCATACTGTGGACATTTTCTTTAGAATTCTACTTTTTCATGTAACTATGTATTGGATAAGGAACCCTGGTGGCACAGTGGATAAAGTTCTTGGCTGCCGATCAAAAGGTCAGCAGTTTGAACCCACTAGCCACTCTGTGGAGGAAACGTGGCAATTTGCTTCCTTAAAGATTTACAACCTTGGAAACCATATGGGGCCATTCTACTCTGCAGTATATGGTCACTATGAGTCAGAATCAACTCCACAGCAGTGGGTTGGGTTGGGCTTGGTATATATTGGAGACCTATATCCTTGTCAAATATTCTGACATAGTGTGTTAATTACTGCATTGTATTTCATTGTATGGATGCACCATCATTTATTTAACCAATTGTTATTGGGTTGCTTATTATTATTTTTTTAAATCTTGTTTTTCTTGCTGTTCTAAACAGTGCTGCAATAAACCACCTTAGTACAAGTCTTTGTTGCCTTAGGATAAATCCCTAGAATAATTGTTAGGTCCAAAGATAGGTCCTTCTTTTTTTTTTTTTTTTAATTGTGATTTGGGTAAAAATGTACAGAGCAAATTCACTTTCCATACAGCAGCTCACATACACTTTGTCTCATGGCATTGACTACAATTTATCACAATCCAACAGCTTCCCTCCCACTTCTCCCCATAGTTACCTCTTCCCTATGTCTATTCCTCCATGCACTCCTGCCCCCTGAGCTGTCTCCCTGTACATAAACAGCCCTTCTTTCTCCCATGATTGTTCTCTCCAACGAGCGTGTCTACCTCAGGTAAATGTTCAACTCATATGCAATAGGTCCTTCTTTTGAATGCTTTTGATCAGTATGTATTGCCTAATGGCAATCCACTAGAACCTGTTTATGCTTTCACTCACATGGTTTGAATGTGAAGGGTCTCAATATCTTCAATTCCCAATATATGATACAACAAGCTTACATGAGTATTCCCAGGCCTGGCAGCTGTGCACATCCTGAGCACAGCTTCATTTTAGCCCCTGGCACACTGAATTGAAATCATCTGCTGACTCTTCTGTCTCCCCCACTGGACTGGAAGCTACTTGAAGCAATAGATTCTTACTTATCTTAGCATCTCCAATACCTAGTGCACAGTAAGATCTGAGTAAATATTATTTCACTCATTCAGTTAATAGTTACTGAGTGCCTACTAGGTTTGAGACACTCTTTTAGGCAGTAAGGATACTGCAGTAAACCAAACCAAGAAACCAGTTGCCACTGAGTAGATTCCTACTCTGACCCATGTGTGTAGAACTGTCCTTCATAGGGTTTTCAATGGCTGATTTTTCAGAAGTAGATCAGCAGACCTTTTTTCTGAGACATTTTGGGGTATACTTGAAAATGGAGTATTCAATGGCTGATTTTCTTACATATTATACTTCAAGTATACTTAAATACTCCAGTCTTTCAGTTAGCAGCAAGCATGTTAACCATTTGCACCAGCCAGGGACTCCACTGCAGTGAACACAGCAGATTCAGATCTCTGCTTTCATGGAGTTTCCTCTCCTACTAGTGACTTTTCCACTCTTCAGTGCCCAGCAGCTCTCTGAAATCTTCACCTGACCACTCCAGGCCACACTGTGTTGCCCATGAACTACACAGCAGCTAAGTCCTGCATGATTCAGCCTGTGCAGCATGAATTGTTTTCTCTTTCTCTTTCTCAGCGTTTCCTCTTTAGCTTGACTTAAGGATACCTTTAAGGGTGAGAACACCATGTAAATCAAGATAATGGCTTCTGTGTCTGGTGGCACAGCTGTATGTATGGGTGCAAAGGCTGCCTTGCTCGGAGCTAGCTTATGGGATGCTGCACTGTACACCAACCACGCCCTGGTTTGCATCAGTCTTTGGAGCTACTAATAATGTGTCTCTTCACCTCTGGTTCCTCCGACATTTAATGTCTAATGGACTTTTTCTACCTCTTTGCTTATTGAGATGGAGACAGTGTTAGTCGGGTGGTAGAATTCTCACTCTCTATGCGAGAGACCTGTGTTAGATTATGAGCCAGTGCATCTCATGCACAAACACCACCTGTCTGTCAGTGGGACTTGTGTGTTGCCATGATGTTGAAGTGCTTTCAGCAGATCTTTCAGACTAAGACTTACCAGGAAAAAAGGATTAACAAACTCCCTTATTTTTCTCGGCTGAAAATCAGCCATTGAAAACCCTATGAATCCTAACAGTCAACTGATCTCAGGAGTGGTGCAGGACTGGACTGTGTTTTGCTCCATTGTACATGGGGTTGCCATGAGTCAGGACCTACTTGATGGCAGCTAACAACTTGGGTTTAATCTGGAAGTGCAAGACCACTAACTCCAAGATGAGTGAAAAAGGACAAACTCTCCCAGTGAAATGGAAACCACATAGAACACTAAAAGCAAGCAAGCAAACAAAATGCATTCTGATCAACTATGCATGATGTCTGAGAACCATAGTGCAAGTCTGAAGTTCTGTAGACATCCACAATCAAGAGAACTTCAGGCCAATTAAAGCTGGATTCCTAGTCCTACTTCTCTTCCTGACCTTATCTGTCCTAGCACTTCTGTCAATCACTGACTCGTTTGTTCTTTGCCAGGATACACTCCCCTCAGATCTATTCTAGGCCACAAGCTGATTAGTTTCTTGTCATACAGCTCTCATACACAGACTTCTCGCTCCATCAGCATTTGCTCAAAATTCATTCCTTTAAGTTAGGTTTTTGAAGAGTAAGAGATCTTCTGATATTCCTGTTGCTCTGGTTACTTCCATTTCTATTGGTACCACACCAAAAATCCAAAACCAAGCCGAATACCATCAAGTCAATTCCAACTCCTAGTCATCTTTTAAGATAGAGTAGAACTGCCCCGTAGGGTTTTGGAGTTTGTAAATGTTTATGGAAACAGACTGTCATATCTTTCTCCCACAGAGCAGCTGTTGGGTTTGAACCACCAACCTTTTGGTTAGCAGCCCAATGCTTTAATCACAGTGCCAGCAGAGTTCCTTTTGCCAAACACTTCCTTGTTTGCAAATATAAGAGTTATGAGGGAGACTCTCTCCAGTGGAAAGGGCCTCTACCTGTGCCTTCTGCAGTAGGATCTGCTCTACACAGCTGGTGAGGGTTTCCTATAAAACCCCACTGTGTCTATAGTGGAAGCATTTTGGTCAGCCTCCCCTTTAATTAGTGGGGAGAAAAAATTAAAACCTTTATGATACTGAGATATAGAATATTCTTCCTCCCACTGCCAGCATAGCCCTTTCTTCTTGTTTCCTTTCATCTGCTATCAAATACCTACCTGGCTGTAACTGCTAATGTTTGGAATGGTTTCCTGCTCCTCTGTGAAGGGTTTAGTTGTTTAATGATTTACATGTGAACTCTCCTGGAATCCAATTCAAATTTGATCATGATTATGAAAGCTTTGCTGCTCCATCTCAGGGGAAATTGTTGGAAGTGAAGGGAAAAGAATAAACCATGAGAAGCTCCTGGGATTGGTAGAGAAATTCCCATGCAAGGGGTCGATAGAGAAGCTTCATTTTGGGCAGCAGGAGTGGTGACAAAGGATGGCAAATGGAAGAGGAACAAGAAGCTGTATGTGTGCTGGTGGCAGTTGGACCTCTCTCCAGCCCTCTTAAGCACCATCCTCAGGGTCACAGAATACCCCCTTCTCACCCTCTTTTGGCTCAATCTTAGGAGGTACCTGCAGCAGTTCTCCTGTGACAGCTCTCATTCTTGACTTTGCACCTGTGCCTATCTTGTCTCCTCAACTAGGTGGTAACTACAGAGGCACTTAGCTAATATCTGCAGGCTGGATTGGTTGATTGAGCAATTGGGAGTTAGAGTCTGGAGCACAGTGTCTGGTTACTGTGCTTTAGGAGAGATGGTTGGGAGGAACAAAGCCATATTTTTGCCAAAGTGGTACCAAAGTGTGATGTGATGGCCTGCTGGGAGCATTACCAAATTGAAGGTGACTTTTTAATCTGGAAGTGCAAGCTGACAGTAGCCTGTCTCAGGAGCTCTATGTAATGAGTATATTGTCTCCAATGGGAGGCCTTGATGACTGATAGGTGAAAAGCTGTACCCCAGCCTGGAATTATTATGCTTACACACAAAAGAGAGTGAAAGTGACAGCATGGTGATCTATTAGTGCTGTCAGTGGGGTTAATGACAAGCTCTCCCATTGCTACTGGTCTATAAAGAGAGCAGAGGAAGGGCAAACAGTGCAGGGGGTGGAGGGGAATCAATAGTATTAAAAGAGTCATAGTAATAAATGCAGTCGTTTATTTCTAGGATGGTTTTTATTGAACTTATTATGAACTTGATACTTTGTCATTTGTAAGTCAGAGAAAATGAAAATTTAGTGTGTGTGTGTATGTATGTGTGTGTAGCGGGGGTGGTGGTGGTGAAATCCTACTTTCTGGTAGACCAGCAGCCATGTTGAGTTGATTAAAGCTAGTGTCTTCATAGTCTGTGAAAAGGAAAGTCAAGAGATGAATGTACATCAAGAAGCAGGAGACAGTGTGAGTATGAGTGTCAGGAAGACCTGTGTTTGAATTCTGCTTGTTATTATTTGCATGCTTATTGTCAGTTTCTTCATCTGTAAAAGAAGATAATTCTCTTCCTGGCCAGGGTGGTTAGGAGGCTTAAATGAGGTGCATATTTGTAAAGATGTCCCGTGTGGTGCCAGGGACAAAACAGCTTCCTATCAAACCATGGCTGTGGCTGGTTGATAGTATCACCATCTTGGCTTTCATACTTCATCAGCGTTTCCCAGGTCAATGACCTCCAAGCCAAAGGCCAAGGAAGAGTGTTGTAATGTGTGTGGCCTTTTGCTAATTAACAATCACATTATTTTGTTACATGTACCAACATTTTATCTTTAAGAGGTGCAGAAAGTTTCTCCAAAGATGACAATAAAAACCAAAATATTAAAAAGTTGTTGTCAAATTGATTTTGACTCATGGTTGACCCCATGTGTGTCAGAGTAGAATTGTACTTCATAAGGTTTTCAGTGGCTGTGACCTTTCAGAAGCAGATTTCCAGGCCTTTCTTCCGAGGCACCTATGGGAGATTTACAATGTAAACCTTTGGCCTAGTAGCTGAGTGCATCATTTAGGGACTTCTAGTGCCTAAGGGACTTGACTGCTAACCAGAAGGCTGGCGATTCAAACCCACTAGCCACTCTTTGGAAGGAAGATTGGGGAATCTGTTTCTGTGGTGATAACACCTCAGAAACCCAAGGAGGGTTATCTATGAGTCGGATCCAATTTGACAGCACATAACAACAACAACAACAAAGATGACAAGAGCTCTGGTGGTGTAGTGCCTACGGCATTTGATTGCTAACCAGGCAGTTGGCAGTTCAAACCCATCAGCCACTCCTTGGAAGGAAGATTGGCAATCTACTTCCATAGAGATACTGCCTCAGAAGTGAGGAGAGGGCGCTATGAGTAGGAATCGACTCGAGGGCAGTGAGGTTTTTGTTTGTTTGTTTGTTTGTTTAAAGATGACAGTAAATCCTGTGAATACCCAAGCAGAGGTTATAAGGGTAATATGTCATGTGCACTGTAGAAAAGAGTACTGGCAATAAGAAAGAGGAATACAAATAATAATGTTTTCTCCATAATCAGTTTCACAGTTATTTTTTAAAAATCAAAAAACACTTTTGAGGTGATTTTCATGTTTAGCTCCTTAGATAACCCAATGCACATGAAGTTTGATTGTCTTTGGTTGATTACTGGGAGAAATTAACATATACTTGCTTTGCAGCAGTTGTATTCATATCCATTAATATTAACAATTCAGTGATACAAGGAATTTTATCCACATCTTACAGAGGAAGAGATTGGGAACAGAACATTTCATGTAGCTTCAAGTTGCACACCTGGATTTAAGGTGGAATTTACCTCAGTCTCAAGAACTTCCTGCCATCTCCTGGTAGAGAGGATATTGGCACCTGAGAAGTCTTCCCTGAACCTCTGTCCTCTCTGAAGCTCAGTAGGTTTGCTTTCTCTAAGCTCCAACAGCAGTCGGGTTACCCACTATCACCCCACTTGTTTGCTCACTAGTCTTTATTTCTGGTCTTTGTTTCTAGAGTGAACTCAAATTGTAAAAACTGTATACTTTATATCTCTGAGCCTCCAAGACCTTAGTAGGGGTGGCTGGCACATAGTGGATGCCTGAAGAATATTGTTGAAATGACTATTGGAAGATGGCACCCTGGCCCAAACTGGGACCTCTCTTTTGAGCCATGTTAGCTCCCAACCTCCTCTGTTCATGGTCACATTTGAGCTCTTATTCATTCCAGTCCAAACTCTTTCCCTGGTTCATGGATCTCTATTAATCTAAACTAATGCTTTCCTAGCTCATGACTCCTACTGTCTGCTAGGATCCTCAACATATGTCCCCCATGCTCAACACCAGCTTCCTTCTGGTATTCCATTCTGTCTAAGATGCTGCCTTCACAAGCATCCACAGTCCCACCTCCAGCTCCAGCTTCTTGGCTGTGAAAAGGTAAACACTTGGACTTCACTGATGACTTTGAGGAAGCCAATGTCTTTGTTGTTACTGTTATGTGCCATCGAGTCAGACCCGAGTCATAGCAGCCTCTCCTTGGGTTTCCAAGGCAGTATCACTACGGAAGTGGATTGCCCAACCTTCCTTCAGAGGAGTGGCTGATGGGTGCCAATGTCTTATACCTACTCAAATCTGTGCTTTCCTCCTCTCTAAGCTTACACAGGCTAGGCAGGGTCTAAGGTTCTCTACAAAGATAAGACGAGTTTAAGATGTGCGTAAGAATAAGTACAGTGATGTAACAGTGGAGATTTTAGTCCTACTTCTGCCACTTGCTCACTTTGGAACACTTAACCTCTCTCAGCCTCTGTTTCCTCATCTTTACATAGGACTAATTATACATATCATGTAGTAAGTTTGCCAAACCAAGAATTCCATCCAGCCACAATGAGAATGCTTTACCATAGAGAGTCACTAAGGTGGAGATGGCAGCTAGCTGACCTCCCAACATCCTCAACTGCCCCATATATGCAGTGACTCTGTTGTTGTTGTTGTTATGTGCCCTCGAGTCGGACCGACTTATAGCGACCCCTCCTTGGATTTCCGAGGCAGTATTACTACGGAAGTAGATTGCCCCATCTTCCTTCCGAGGAGTGGCTGGTGGATTTGAACTGCCAGCCTTCTGGTTAGCAGTCATGGGCCTTAGGCACTATGCTACCAGAGCTCCCATTGACTCTAGTGATGTAATAAATTGTCTATTGAGGAGATGAGACTACCTAAAGAAAAACAGATGTTGCTATTGATGACAAAATGGAACAATAGGTTAAGATGTGTGAGAAGATGATGGCTTTCAGCAATAAAAGAGACATCCAGTGGGGGAGATTATGTACTACAATGGCATTTGTCAACTTGGTTATTTTTTCTTCAGGGTAAATCCCTCAGGAATGTCAAGAGACTACTAAAAATGAACAACAAAGAAAAGATAGAAAAGACAAAAAAGTATCGAAAGCATTGAGAAGCTTCATTTGTTCTTTATTTTGAAAGATTCATTTCTTAGTGCCACGGTTGATGTTTCTTCTCTTTTCGTCTTTCACATGTTTATTATTAATATTCTGTGTGAAAAGTTAAATACTTGAAATGGATAAAGATTACCTGCCAATGCTTTCCCCATGAATCAGATTCAAAATGCAAACTGTGACATGAGGCAGAGACATTTATTTTATTTATCAGGGAGTCTGGGGAGGCAATTGTTTGATTTCTGTGCTGCAGCCCCATGCACTGGTACCTCACACTGCATATTCCTCACCCTCTACCCTCCACTTGTGTCCTCCACTTCCTACTTAATTCTCTCCTTCCCTTTTCCAAACCATGCCCTGAGATCATACCAGTACCAGTTTCCTTCCAGTGGATTCCAACTCATGGTGATCCCATGTGTCAGAGTAGAACTGTGCTCCATAGGCTTTTCGTGGCTGATTGTTTGGAAATAGATCACCAGGTGTGTCTTCTGAGGTACCTCTGAGTGCATTTGAACTGTCAACCTTTCTGTTAGCAGCCAAGTGTGTTAACCATTTATATCTAAGGACTATAAGATCATATCACCCCTAACTCATTTGCTAACACTTCTGAACTCCCCAAAGATGATGACTACAAGAATCTGTCTCGCACAATGGATAGAGCCTTGCCTATTCTGGTCTACTGGATTGAGCTGTCATTGTGTTCTATTGATCAGAGAGACCTTGGAGTTGAATTCCGAATATCTGTAACTTCATGTCCTTTTGGCCTTCAGCAAGTTGCTAAACTTCTCAGCACTTTTAATATCAAATGCATATATAGAGAGAGTTAGTGTCAGGCAGGGCATTTGTCCCCAGTTGTATAGAGACGACAAGCCTGTTAAGAGTGCTGTAATGATTAAAAGCACCTTAAATTGAACAGCAGATAGATGGATACCCAATGAAAGATATTACCACTGTTCGTAAAGTATTGGTTTGTGCTCCAGGGTGGGAGAGTGATGCAGGAATGTGATCCATTCTGTTCTACCTTGTGATTTTTCTCCTAAATTATTGGACTACTCTAGGCTCCTCTCCTGTGCTGGCTGGCTTTATCTTCTCTTAATCCTGGACAGCAGAGG
>NW_006921775.1:3339697-3340925 GCF_000298275.1 Orycteropus afer afer
GCTTAGCTGGTGTTACTTCCTCAGAAGAGCCTTTCAACTGTTGGATAGTATCTAGGGTCATTTTTATAAGCATTCATAGCTTAAACTTTGTTGTAGTGCTGTTAAAATTTTTAGTGATATATTTGTTTGACAATTTGATTATTTTATGTACCCTTCTCTAAATAGTAAGCCCTTTGAAGTCAAGGTGGTCTGATTTGTTCACAACATGTGCCTAGTACCTGGAACAGTGGCAGATCTACTCTGTTGATATTGGATTAATGTGTATTGTATATATGGCTGGCTGGCTTGTTGATGTTTGGCTAGGTGGGTGGATGGATATACTGATGGATAGATGGGTAGATGGATGACTCAAGAGGAAGTTGATTGAATGCATGAATAAAAGAATAAAGCCAAACCTTTCAAAGCAGTGACCTCTGGTTATTCAGAAACATGAGAAGTTTATCCTGGTTCTTCCTTTTCTTGCCCAACCTCTGGTGCATGCTTTGTTCCTCCAATCTTCCATCACCCCTGAATACCTTATTCCTGTGTGTCTTTGCATTACCAGAGGCAAAACCTGGTGCTGGTATCTAGTGTTGCATGATGAATTTGTATTTTTAGTTCAGAATTTCCCATCCTCTTTTCTCTTAATCCAGCAATGCTGGGGAGCCTTCAGCACAGTGATGCTATACATTTTTGGCAGTAACACTGCCTAAGGGCGTCTGTGGGCAGGACACAGCCCTGAGTAATAAACAGGAGTGAGAACATTAGCATCCATGCGTCCTAAGATCAGCTATTTTTCTGAGGGCTTTTTTTCATTTTTTTCCAGTGGTTAGTTTTGATCCTCTGCTTCCATTCAGTAAGCATCAAAGGTGATACTTATCTTTTTTGATGTGATACAGTAGGAAACAGTCCTTGTTACCTTTAGAGGGCTCTTACCAAAGAGAAGTACTAGGTTCTCTTGATCTGCGAATGTAGACTTTTCATGCTGCTATATATGACCTCAGAGGAACGTGAGGTCAAACCTCAAAGAGTCAGCATTATCTGCTGTTCTCTTTGCCTTTCTTGTGGCAAATAAGGATCATGTGCCTCTCGTGCCTGCCTTCCTGAGAAACATGAATGCATGCTTATAATATCACTGCCCTATGGTGCTGACCAAAAGCCCAGAAAGGTTTGTAAGTCATCCAGGATTAGGGATGCAACTTTATTAAATACATAAATACAGCTTCCTTCCTTTTTTTTTTTTTTTTTT
>NW_006921775.1:3344224-3345285 GCF_000298275.1 Orycteropus afer afer
CCAGCCACCAGAGCAGTCCTCTGTGCAGTCCCTGGCTGGCAAGGCTGATTTTTAGGTTAATTCTTAGGTCCTACCACCACTTGGGAATCTCCAAGCTGTCTGTGCCATACCATCAGGATCACTCAGAATCATTGCCAGACCGCAGCTCCATCTGTCTCCTTTTTTTGGTATTTTCATGCAAATTCTTCTGCTAGTTGGGGTTTAGTCCACTTCTATATCCTTGTCTTGAAGGCTCAGGGGTCAGGATCATCTTCTGTGTCTGTGTTAATTGGTTTCCCTTTTCTTTGTTGAAGAGGGTCTGTCTAGTCTTTCTGCCTAGTCTGCCATCTTCCACAGGGACCCCAGCCTCCTTTCTTAATGACCTAAACAAGTGGACGGAGTACAAGGCAGAGAATGGGAAGATGAGGTTCTTGTTCAAGCAAACCCCTTAATCCACTATGTAACCTCTGGCAATTAGTTAACATCTGTGGTGTTTTACTAAGATGAGGAGTAGGGGTACAAATGGATATCTGCACCCCCATGTGTATTCCATCTACCTGATAATATGTGATTTCCTACTTGAGCTGAGAATCTGTGAAGTCTATCAGAAACCAAGTTCATAGAAAATTGCAATAGAAAATTATTGTTTTTTTATGGTTATTTTACACAAGTTCAAGGAGGCAATCTTTGAGTGTTTTACATATTAAACTGTGCAGGATACAATCTATTGCTGAACATTAGCAAATTCTAGAGGTTTGAGGAAAGCCTAAAGACAATCCTCCCACCAGATACTTGAATCCTTATGACAATATCTGCAAAGAACATTTTCAAACGCTGCTTATCCACTTCAGGATAAGGAGGAACTCAGAACTTTCTAGGAAAGCCTACTTGCTCTTTGAATTGGGACTCAACCAGTGTGTGTGTGTAAACATGAGGGTGTGCATATGTGAGTATATGCATGCACCTGTGCATGTGAGAGTATGCGGGTGATGTGTACACAGAATATGTAACCTATGAATTTGTTTCTAGTGTGTGTGGCTGAATCGTCCACCATTTACTTCTGCAACATTTCCAAACAGAAA
>NW_006921775.1:3346360-3383271 GCF_000298275.1 Orycteropus afer afer
GAAGAAAGGTTGAGCAATCTACTTCTGTAGTGATACTGTCTCGGAAACCCAAGGAAGGGTTGCTTTGAGTCGGATCTGACTTGATGGCAAATAACAACAACAGGGTTGTTGTATAATCTGATGGTGCTCACACTAGGCACATTGCTTAAGTCTTCTACTCCTAGTCCCCCTCCTGGGTATCATCCTCATCTTGTAACACAGAGAGATCATTTGGGCTGTGGACACCTTTCATACAATTCTAACTTCTCTCAAGACGACTTGCTATGTCCAGAGAACTGATAAACTAATAGTCCGTGACTAGGTGTTGGCTCTATCTCGTGAGGATCCGGTGTCATCTTTGATGCATTTGCCTGGCTCTCTACATCCTGGTTCTGGCTCTGCCTCCTCTTGTGTCACTCCCTCTAATGAAGCCCCCAGGATCTCATGCAAGCCTGGGTGAATAGAGACTCAATAAAACTATATCTAGAGGCTGCATATTAGGCCTTTGTAGACTCTCTGGGATTAGTATCTGCTCAGGAGGTTTGAACTGTGATTTTCCCTATGCCATGGTTGTGCACTGATCATATCCTGTGCTTTAGCCCTTCATCCTTGTCCTTGATAAACTATGCATAGAGTCAGCTAAAGTAGAGTCCACTTAGGGCCACTTTTGGAGACCCCCTCCAGATGGGCACTGAGTCATTAGTTAGATATATGAAGATTTTGGTATCTGTCTTTATCCAGTTACGAATCTATCTTGAGGCTTTTCTCCCACATAATTCATGAGACTATCACTAAAAAAAAAAAAAATTGCTCTTGCCGAGTCAGTTCTGACACACGTCAGCTCCATGTGTATTAGAATAGAGCTGTGCTTTCAAAGGCTGAATTTTGAGTACATCACCATGTCTTTCTGCTTAGGCACTTCTGGGTTGACTTAAACCATTGACTTGGTTAGCTGCCAAGCACACTTACCATCTGTATCACCCAGAGACTCCTGAAGTCCTCATGGACAATTGGACATACTATGTCAAGATAGAAATGGCAAAAGGATTTTCTCTGGTGTGACAGTGGTAACAGATGAGGTGTGGTCCCTCTGAAGTGTTGGGAAGAATGTTGAGATTGAAGGTATATCTCTGCTTAGTGATAATGTCTGCTGGGATTGATGAGGAATGTCTGCTATGGGGATGGGATGGCAGTGGACTGTAGGACACACAGGCTCTGGAGTCAGACTTCAAGTCCTAGCTCTGATGCTCCCTATAGTTGTGCAATCTTAGCAAAATTACTTAAACTCATTGCACCTCAGTATCCTCATATAAAATTTAGGGTACTGCCTGCTTCCTAGGGCTTTTCTGAGCTTGGAACTGTGTAATATGTGTAAAGTGCTTAGAATGGTGTCTGGTACATGGTAGATTCTGTATAAGTATTTGCTGCCATTCTAAGTGTTAATGCATACCCTTGAATTTCAGTCTAAGAAAATAATTGAGGTTTATTTGTATATTTGTCATTAATAAGTCCATTTTGAGTCCTTGGGCTCACCATTTGATTTTCTAATTGTTTATAAACCATCTCTTTAAGATTTTTTAAAAAAATTTTTATTGTGATTTGGGTGAATTCATTTTCCATACAGTACTTCATATGCATTTTGTCTCATGATATTTACTGCAATTCTCTACAATGTAACAACTCTCTTTCCACTTCCCCCCTGTAGTTATGTCTTCCTGTATCCTTCCCTCCCATGCACTCTCACCCCGCAAGCTGTCTCCCTGTGCATACACTGCCTTTCTGTTCTCCCATGGTTGATGGATCCAAGTAGTGTATGTGTATGGACCTGATGTAAATGTCCACCCCATATCCCTGTCTGTTATTTGGCTGGAAGCCACAGGAGTGAGTTCGATTCTAGACCTGAAGCACTCCTAGAGGCCATAGTCTCAGGGGTCTTACCAGGCTTCATATGACCAGCAAACTTGATCATTTTTATGATTTTGAGTTTTGTTCCATATTGTTCTCCCACTCTATCCAGGATCTCCTACACCGATCCCTCTCTGAGTGGTTTACAATGGTAGCTGGGCCCATCTAGTTCTTTTGGTCTCATGGTCTTATAGGCTGAGGATTTCATGGTCTAACAGTCCCTTGGACTAATAGTTTCCATCCATTTTTGGTTTTCTTTATTTTTCTTTGGTCTGGATGAGAGAGAGACCCATCATTGCATCTAGATGGATGCTTGAAAGCTTTTGAGATCCCAGTCGCTATTCACTAAAGTAGAAGGTGGAACAATGTTTTTTGTGTAGGATGCCAATTGAGCTTGATGTCCCCCTGCGACCATGGTCCTGAGCCCACAGGTCCAACTACTCACTCCCTCTGGGTAGCTGGCTGTGGCCAAGGAGTCATCACACCTTGTCCCTTGTCAGATATACTATGTACCTGGACATTCTTACAGCACATACAAACACACTTGTGGAAACATCCTGTGCCAACCCTATACATTGGTCATGGGCACACCACCCCGTGCCTAGAGGCATGCATTTTTTGGATCCTTGTCTTTCACATTTCTTGATATTGTCTAATCTTGAGTCATTACTCCCCCTTCGTTATTCCACAGCTGTCTTTGATAGATCCCTTTGACACATTCAAGCACTCACTGTGGGTCATGGGTGATTCTAAGAGTTTCTTACTCATTGTTGTGTTTTACTCCACACAATAGCCTTTTTAATTCTGCACTATGACCACCCCTATTTCGCGGAGAAAGACACTGAAGTTTAGAAAAAGTAAATAACTTGTCTGAAATCAATGAATTCAAGTAATAGATCCTGAATTTGGACACAGCTACTATATAGGGAGCATAGTGCCTAAGGCACTTGACTGCTAACCAGAAGGCTGGTGGTTCAAACCCACCAGCCACTCCTCGGAAGGAAGGTTGGGCAATCCTACTTCCGTAGTGATACTGCCTCGGAAACCCAAGGAGGGTCGCTATGAGTCTGGGCCGACTCGACGGCACACAACAACAACAACAACAACTGCTCATATGAAAGTTGATTTAAAGATCTTTTGTCTTTTAAAGAAGGTTCTAAAATGGGGATAGGAGAATCCCAGCTGACATCTGATACAGAATTTTTGAGTTGGGATGAAATAGGATCAGGAAACAGTTTCAGGAAAGACCAAGAAGACAGGAATTGTGGTATGTCCATTTTGCCTTAGTTGAATCTTTAGGAAAGGGGTAGAAAGAAGACCCCTATATTGGATTAAGTTTTCATAGTAGATCAAGGCGTGGTTTATCAATATAAGGACACAGTCCAGATAGGAGTCTGGGTCAAGGATTAAACAAATGAGTTAATTAAATACTAAAAGTACAAATTGTCATCCTTCTTGAATTTACGTTTTTAATATTCTGGATGTTTTAGTTATCCAGTAGTGCTATAACAGAAATACCACACATGGATATCATTAACAAACATACATGTATCCTTTCACAGTTTAGGAGGTGGTTCTTAGCTCAGGGGTCCTGGGTCCACACCCAGCTCTTCTTTCTTGGTGGTGGTGAGATCCCTTGATCTCTGCTCTCTTATTTAATCTCTTTTATTGCATAAAAATAAAAATCATGCCCTAGCCAAGTTGATATACCTTTCTTGGGGACACAATTGCATCCAGAACCATAGGTAAATTTGTGATACCCACCATCTTAGCTGTTTCTCAGTGTTTTGAGGTTGGAAGAATCCAGTTTCTATGACCTAACATCATTCTATCAGGATGACTTCATCTTCTACCCACCCATCCACTCCTTTGTCTATTCATTCGTCCCTGTGCTTTTTGAGAAATGCATTCTTCAAGTCAAGCAGGGAAAATAAAAATTAAATACACCAAAACAGTAAGATTGAGGTGCTTATAGAGATAATGGTAAGGCTCTAGGGGATCCCCAAAAGGGAAACCTAACCCAGCCTGAGAGAGGACAGGGATGTCATGGAAAGCTTCTATGAAGAGGTGAGTTTTGAGTGAATCAGGTGAGATGAGTGGATTTTTTTGTAGTATGGAAAGGAGTGGAGGTGAGGTATTTTGGGCAAAGGAAGTAGCATGTGGCAAAGCAAGGAGATATGGTAGGGTTTGCAACATTTGGGAAACTTTAAAATGTTTGTATGGCTGTAGTGTGAGTCTCAAGGGTGATGATGCCGTGAGGCACAAATCAGGGCATATCTCCATGGGTCTCATGGGGCCAGGTTAAAGAGTCTGGATTGCAAGGAGTTTGGAGTTCCTGAGCTGTGGACTGGGTGGAAGGTCACAGGCAGGAGAGTTTGGTGTCTGATCAGTCCTTTATTAAGTCACGAGATCTTTAACACGTTGGATAGTTTTGTGGTCCATTATTCTTTTCCCCATAAGAAAAGCAGATGCAAATACAGTCACTTGGTTAAAATAAGATTTAGAACACTTTTATCACAGAAGAAATGGTGCTATCATAAAAGTCTTTGTCCCACAGGCAACATTTTCTATTAACAGTGGAAGATTTAACAGATGTCCATTATCAGAGAATGGGATTTGTTCTGATAATGGCCAGACAATGAGTTCCAGACACAGTTTATAATCCAGAGTCTCCTTTATTCTTGTACAGAATACATACATCAAGGTTGACTTTTGTGTGACACCTGGACATGCCATAACTTGTTGGGGGAGGTACTTTTCTGAAAGTCTTGGATTTTTTAATCTGGAATCCAGTTAAGCCACATTCCCCTACCCCACCCCATTCCACATGGCCACCAAGTTTACAGTGACATTCAAGGTCATTTGAGCTGACCATTAGAGACTTTTATCTGCCAAAAAAAGAAAAAAAAAATCCAGTTCTCCATGACAGCTGTCAGTATTACTTTGGCTTCTTCCTAATACTCTTCTCACCTAAAATCCTACCCGTCCAATGTCTCAGAGGGTCCTGGGAGACCTTCAATACCAGGATGTCTTGGCCTGACAGTGGGTGCTGTGATTTCATACATCTTCCCTGGGTCACTTTCTGGGTTGTTTGGGAGAGACCATCACAGTTTGCAGTATGAGATGAGGCAAACCCTGCAAATTTTCCCCATTTTCCTATTTTCTCAATCTCTTTAGTCTATGTCTTAGCTTCCTGGAGACCTGTCCTCTTAGAGACCACTCAGGCATGACAAAGGCAGAACTCAGTTAAACCAAGCTTGACTCTTTTGTTCTTTTGTGTCTGAGTTCTGGCTTATCCAGGGTATGTTCCACTTACCAAGGTATGTTCCACTTACCCAGTGACTTGGGGCCTGTTTTCCTATGTAAGGCCTTGGGCACCCTTAAGAAACCAAACTTGACTCTTTTGTTCTTCTGTGTCTGACTTCTGGCTTCCCTTCTTGTCCAAAGTTCAGATTCACCCTTTGATCATGTGGCTTCTGAGTGCCCTGAATGAACACCTGAGATGATTCCCCACAGTGAACCTCGATTCTGTGCTTCAACCCTGGCTCCACTTGCAGGGTACTCGTCCCAGGACAGCTCTTCTAATGTGGTCCAATGTTTATCCTTTATCCAAGAGAAAGGAATGTATTCATTTAGCAGGCTCTAAATACCCAAAGAATCAAAGGAGAAGTGAAGTCCTACTTCACTTTCAGGGTTGCTCAGTTTCCATGGTTTTCCTTTTTCAGCTTCTTTATTTTGATTAATCTGCTCCATCTGGGATGCATGAGAAAAAACAAAGGAATTAACAAGAGATGAACAAATACAGGTCAAGTGCCCCCTGGTGTCTAGCATAGTATCAGGTGATGTGGAGAAGTGCAATGAAATCATGACTCCTGCACTCAGGGAACTTAAGTTCTGTTGGAGACACAACACTAACACAGAGAAAATTATTAGATAACAGTGAATTTTCATGAGAGGAGTGAGCTAAAGCAGCCAGAGAAGGCTTCTTGGAGGATGAGGAGCTGGATGTGTTCCTTAAAGGATAGGGCAGACTTACTCTAGGAAGAAAGGTATGTTTTTCTGAATTCTGAAAAGGGAAATGAAGGCTTGGAGGTAGACTGGACATAAAATTGGCCAACAAAAGACAAGTACAGAGGTGAGGGGGATAGAAGATGCTGATCAGGGAGGTGAAACAGCTTTGCGGTAGGAGTTGTTGGTACCACTGAGTAGATTCCACTCATAGTGACCTCCTTTGACAGAGTACAACTGCACCATAAGGTTTTCTCGGCCATGATCTTTACAGAAGAAGGTGGCCAAGTCTTTCTCCCACAGAGTTGCTGATGGGTTTGAACCACCAACTTTTGGTTAGCAGCCTAGTGTTTAACCATTGAACCACCAGGGCTCCTTCCTGGAAATTTGCAAACAAAGCAAACATTTTTGCTGCAACATCTCTTTAAAGTGTTAATGAACAAAGATGGCACTTTGAAAACTAAGGTGTACTTGACCCAAGCCATTGTTTTTTCAGTAGCCTCATATGCATGTGAAAGCTAGCTAATAAATAAGGAAGACTTCAGAAAAATTGATGGATTTGAATGGTGGTGATAGTGAAAAATACTGAATATACCAAGGAAAAATGAACAAATATGTCTTGGAAGAATTATAATCAGAATGTTCCTTAGAAATGAGGATGATGAACTTTGTCTCATACAGTTTGGGCATGTATTAGGTGGGACCAGTCCCTGGAGAAGACCATTATGCTTGGTAAAGTAGAGGGTCAGTGAAAAAAGGAAAGACTCTCAAAAAGGTGGATGGACACTGGCTATAACAATGGGCTCAAGCATAGCAACAATTGTGAGGATGGTGTAGAATCAGGCAGTGTTTTGTTCTATGGTATGTTGTATTGTATAAGTCAAAACTAATTGGATGGTACCTTACAATAACAACGTATTCAATAAACTTTAATCAGTTTCTATTATTGGCTTAATATAATTTTTGCTTTAACAGTATGTACTACTGTCTATTTTATTTATCCATGCTTCTCAAGTCATGCCACCAAGATTGTGTTCTTCAACCTGGCATCATGGTGCCTTGTACCTAGTCCTTTTCCCCACAAGCCACCCCACATACAATCTACCACACATCACTAGGAACTCATGTTTACCAAGTAGTTGCTATCCATTGGGCATAGTATTCTGTCATTTTGCCTATAATTATAAAAATAGCATCAGGGAGTGGGATTCATTATCCAATTTTAAAATAAAGAAATGGTGACTGGTTCTGGGAGGTCATAACTTGCCAGCAGTGACACAGCTGGTGTAGTCATACTCCTCTCATCCTGCCACACTAGGAAGGAATCAGCATTCCTTAAGATTCTTCCACTGTGTTACTTGCCTGAATTATATATTTTCAACATGTTCACCGTTGCCAGGATCAAGTTCATTCTTCTCAAACTGTCATTAGAAGCCCTCTTGGAAGGAAGACTGGGCAATCTACTTCTGTAGAGATACCACCTCAGAAACCCAGCGAGGGGTCACTATGAGTTGGAATCAATGGCAATGAGTTTGGTTTTTTTTTTTTTTTTTTTGGTTAATCTGATCTTTGGAGTCTGTTTCCCCAAACTGACTGAATTCTTCAAACTTACGGCAAAATAGTCTTACTCATTTATCTGGACCATTATTTGACTCTAACATGGCTGTTTAGGTTCAAGGCTCAAGGTTCAAAAGGACATCTAAAGGCAAATGGCCTGGGTGGGTCACTCCAATCTCATGGACCCAGAACTCTGGATTTCAGGAGAATCCTGGATTCTCAGTATATACAATGGAATAATACTCAGCCTTAAAGAGAAATGATACATGCAACAACATGAAGGAACCATGAAAACATTATGCTGAGTGAAATAAGTCAGACACAAAAGGACAAATAATGTATGATCCCACTTACATGTCATGTCATATCTAGAATAGGCAAGTGTATAGAGAACAAAGGTTATTAGTGGCCAGCAAGGGCAGGTGGGAGGGAGGGGGAAAAGGATAGTCATTGCTTTGGAGGCACTAAGCTTCGGTTAAGGGGCATGGAAAAATGTGAGAATGGGTACCGGTGGTGCTTGCACACTGTGATAAACACAATTAATGTCAGTGAATTGTACATGCGAAAAATGTCAAATGTTTTGTTACATATATATTTACCACAATAAAAGTAAATTTAAAAAGAGAGAGAGAGATAGGAAGGTGCAGAATTCAGAGACAGAAGATAGCCATCTTTGTGGAAATCTGTCCCTCGTCCCCACCTGTATAGGTCAGACTTTTGTCTTCCAAGGAGCTGCACCAGTGAGTAGGTTTTCCCATTTTTAAGCCCCTGGCCAGTGGCAGCTTCCAAGTTTCCTTGTTGGGAAGAAATTCTTAGAAAACATTAGAACTGTTCTGGGTGGACATGTGACAATCAGAGAAAGCTAGAGCATTTCATTACCAAAATCTGTTTACAGTTTGAAGACATTGTAAAAATGTTTATGGTGACTTGCTGTACTTTTCTATGAAATCACTTTCTGAGATCACTCAGTAAATGAAAACATTTCCTCATTTTCTGATGCTCAAATGTGATAACCATGGGCCATCATAGCTCTCGGGCCTTCAGTGGTTCCTCAGAGGCAAGCACAAAGCCTCCGAAACAAACACAAAAGGAACAATGTCCCATTAGGGATTCTGTTGATGATGTGCTCAAAAGTTTTATTGTGTTTTAAAGTTGTATTATGAATGTGAACAGTGGCCACCTGTGTTCACCTTTATTACCCCACCACACAAGACAACCATTTTTATTTGCTTTGTCTGATTCCCTCCATTCATCTTGGTCTTCACTGCCCCCAGTCAGCAATGCCCAGCACCTAGTAAGTGCTCAGTAAATATTTGTTGAATAAAAAAACAAAAAACAAAAAACAAAAAACACTTGCTTCAGAGTTGATTCTGGCTCATGACTATCCCATGTGTTAGAGAGCAGAACTACTCCATAGGGTTTTCTTGGCTGTAATCTTTATAGAAGCAGTTTCCCAGGCCTTTCTACCTCAAAATCACCTAGGGGGCTTTTACAGAGAGTCTACTCTGGGCTCCCCCTTCAGCCTTCTGGTGCAGTAGCACCCTTGAGGTCTGTCTACAGGGGCTGCTATGGGAGTGATTCAGAACCGGCATCAGCAATGAGAGTTTGAGCTTTCTGGTCAGTGCAGGCTGTGCTCCTCACACCTCCTGGCCCAATTTGTCAATATACTGCAGCAACCATTTTTAAATTATCTTCAGTAAGATTTTACTTCTATGTAATATCAATATTGTTCAATAATTTCCAGATTCTGTGGGATCACCTTTCTTGGAATGGGTACAAATATGGATCTTTTCCACTCAGTTGGCCAGGTAGCTGTCTTCCAAATCTTTTGGCATGGTCAAGTGAGTGCCTCCGGCACGGCATCTGTTTATTGAAACATCTCAGTGGGTATTGCGTCAATTCCCAGAGCCTTGTTTTTCACCAATTCCTGTAGTGAAGCTTCGACTTCTTCCTTCAATACCAATGGTTCTTGATCATATGCCAACTCTTGAAATGGATGATCATCTACTGATTCTTTTTGGTATAGTGACTCTGTGTATTCCTTCCATCTTCTTTTCATGTTTTCTGCATCATTCAATATACTCCCCATAGGATCTTTCAATATTGCAATTCAAGGCTTAAATTTTTTCCTCAGTTCTTTCAGCTTAAGGAATGCTCAGCATTTTCTTCCCTTTTGGTTTTCTTACTCCAAGTCTTTGCACATTTCATTATGGTAATTGACTTTGTCTTCAGCGCTGCTCTTTGAAATCTTCTGTTCAGTTCTTTTACCCTGTCAATTTTTCCATTTGCTTTAGCTGCTCTCTGTTCAAGGGCAAATTTCAGAGTCTCTTCTGACATCCATTTTGGTCTTTTCTTTCTTGTCTGTCTTTTTAGTGATGTAGCACCTAAGGCATTTGACTGCTAACCAGAAGGCTGGTGGTTCAAACCCACCAGCCACTCCTTGGAAAGAAGGCAATCTACTTCCATAGAGATACTCCCAAGGAAGGATCACTGTAAATCGGATTAGACTAGATGGTAATGAGTTTGATTTTTTTTTTTTTTTGGTTTTGCTTTCTTCGTGGATGATGTTCTTGATGTCATCACACAATTCATCTGGTTTTTAGTCATTGCTGTTCAATACATTAAACCTATTCTCAGATGTTCTCTGAATTCAGGAGGGATATTATCAAGGTAATATTTTGGATCTTATGGACTTGTTTTAATTGTCTTCAGCTTCAATTTGAACTTGCATGTGAGCAGTTGATGGTCTGTTCTACAGTCAGCTTCTGACCTTGTTTTAGCTGAAGATACTGAGTTTCTCTGTCACCTCTTGGGGAGCTCTGGTGGTGTAGTGCCTAAGGCATTTGACTGCTAACCAGAAGGCTGGCGGTTCAAACCCACCAGCCACTCCTTGGAAGAAACACTGGGCAATCTGCTTCTGTACAGATACCACCTCAGAAACCCAAGGAGGAGGGGTCTCTCTGAGTTGACTTGACTTCAACAGCAGTAAGTTTGGTTTTTTGGTTACTTTTATTGCCTCTTGCCACAGATGTAGTCAATCTTATTCCTGTGTGCTCCATCTGGTGAAGTCCACATGTATAGCCACCGTTTAAGTGGTTGAAAAAACATATTTGAATAAATCATTGGTCTTGCAAAATTCTGTAAAGTGATCTCCAGTGTTATTTCTATGACCAAGGCCATATATTCCAGCTACCAGTGATTCTTCTTTGTTTCCAACTTTTGGATTCCCATCACCAGTGATAATCAGCATATCTTGATTTCATGTTCAATCAATTTTAGACTGCAGAAGTTGGTAAAATCTTCAATTTCCTCATCTTTGGCCTTGGTGGAAGGTTGGGCAATCTACTTTTGTAGTGATACTGGCTCAGAAATGCAAGGAGTGGTCACTATGAGTCGGATATGACTCCATGACAGTTTTGTGTGTGTGTGTAAAATTGAATGATAGTAGAATTAACTGGTCTTCCTTGTAGGTTTATGAATATTATCCTATCACTGACAGCATTGTACTTCAGGATAGATCTTGATACATTCTTTGTGATGATGAATACCGCGCCATTCTTCTTCAATTTGTCATTCTAGGCATAGTAGGTCATATGATCATCTGATTCAAAATGGCTGAAATCAGTCCATTCCAACTCACTAGTGCCTAGGATATCAATCTTTATGTGTTCCATTTCATTTTTGACAACTCACAATTTTCCTAGATTCATACGTCATACATTCCATGTTCTGATTATTAATGGTTGTTTGCAGCTGTTTCTTCTCATTTTGAGTCATGCCACATCAGCAAATGGAGGTCCCAAAAGCTTTACTTCATCCACATCATTAAGATTGGCTCTACTGGTTATTTGTAGTTACATATTTATGTCATTTGAGGGGACTGCAAACAGTTAACATGTTAATACAGTTAATTGCTAATGGAAAGATTGGTGATTTGAGTCCATCCAGAGGTGCCTTAGAAGAAAGACCTGGCAATCTACTTTCAAAAGTTACCATTGAAAAATCCTATGAGCACAGCTGTGCTCTGATACACGGTGTCATCCTGAGTCAGAGTCAAGTCAATGGCAACTGCCTTTACTGGTAGTTCATTTTATATTGAAAAAGACAAATTAGCACGTCAAACCCATTATTGTGCAGATATAAATAAAATATCTTAAGAACAGGATTTATTGTTGTTGTTGTTTGCCGTCAAGTCGGCCCTGACTCATAGCAACCCCCCCTTGGGTTTCCGAGGCAGTATCACTACGGAAGTAGGATTGCCCAACCAAGAACAGGATAGATCAATAAATTGAATTTAGTTAAAGCCAAATAAAGAATAGAACAAATCGTAAACAAAAGCACTAACAGTGTCTAGTACAGCAAGAACCTGTGAAGGGAGTATGGGAATGAATAAAGTGTAGGAAACACTGCCCTAGGGGATTTAATGAAAGCATTAACTGCTGAGGGAATGAGGCTCCTTCTGAAACCAGCCCATCTATTCCCCATGAGAAATTAAACTATTTCTCATTAACGGAGCTTTGACTCAATTTACTCTCACAAATATGAAGCTGCAACAATGGCCTCAACCGTGCCAGTGATCATGAGGGTGGTACAGGTCTGGCTGCTGCTTCATTCTGTTGCACTGAAGGTTGCCATGATTCAGAGCTAACTCTATGGTGACTAACAACAACAACAACAACAACAACATTATGTCATCTTATTTTAAAAGAGACACCAACTCCCTACCACCAACACTGAGCCAAAGCAGAAGAAAATGTGGCTTGAATTTGTCAGGTAGACCTTCTGGCTAAAATAACATCTTCCTAATCCAGTGGTGGTGGTAGTGGTGTGGTGGGGGAGGGTGTTATCCTCCACAGAGGTAATTTTCCTTGTCTAAGGTCACAGATGGAGGAGAAGCGGAGCCCAGTGTTAAGCTATGTCTCTGACTTCAGAGCAGGTGCCCTTTCTCTTGCTTTCCTAGAGGAGCTGTAAAGTCTCTTCAAACTCTAAGAAATCTATGACTTGAATTAAAGATATTTTAATTTCTCTCCATGCTCTTTGAAAAATAAAATTGACCTTATATTTTCCTGAGGCTGGCTAGTTCCTTAAACTCTCGCAGGCATTTTAATTAGCATCAATACCATGTATTCAAGGAAATGAATTTTTATTTCAAATGGTGCAGGATTCTCTGTAGGGAAGAAAGGGAAAAATATATTAGCAAATGAAATGCTCTGCTCTCAAAACTCTTTCTAATTTAAAAGTACAACATCATAAGTGCCTAAATTAAGAGGCTAGAATGCTGAGCAATATTAATAGTATACCCTTCAGTCTGCAACTGTGCCAGCAGACCGATGTTGGGGAAAAAGCAGACAAAAGCTTCCCTCCCAATGTCTATGCCCCCAAGTTACACTGTTTGGAGGCTCTCTTTGAATATGGAAATCGGCAATTTTCTGAGGTCTCTTGAGCATTCGCTCTTCTGTGGCAAGTTTCACTTGTAGCAAACTAACTTTCCATAAATGACTTTCTCTTACATTAACGATCCCACTGCCGCTAGGACCTCATAGTCAGTGCTAGAGCAAGCAGGACTGTTCATGCCCTTTTGACGTATTGAAGTGACTTAAATTAAGATCAAGAATGACTGTAAGACATTAAGCTGATTTTATTGACATGATACCCACACATTATGGGAAGCAAATGGTAAGTATCTTTAGATTTTATGAACTAGATTTCTGTCTTCTTGCAGTTCTGTCCTCCTCCCAACACTGCACAATAACTGCTCATAGATTAAGGGTGTCTGGGGGACAGGTGCAGTGACAGTGTAGAGGATATCAGTGGGAGTGGCAGAATAAATTAACTTGCAACACTACCTGTTACGAACTTCTCCACAAATTGCCTCCACGTGGAGGCGAAAGTCTCTGAAATAGTTTTGACATGTGGACACATCTTTTGTCTTGATACGCCAGATTACTTGACCATATTGCTTGGTGTCCTCAAGTCAAACATTCCGACTTGAAAATTACACATTGCTTCTTTACAAGAACATTGTATATGGTATCCCTGGGTAGTGTTAACACACTCAGCTGCTATCAGAGAGGTTGGTAGTTTGAATCCATTCCCTCAGGGGAAAAAAGACCTCATAATCTACTTCCAAAAAATCAGCCATTGAAAACCTGTTGGAGCACAATTCTACCCTGACACAGGGTCACCATGAGTCAGGATTGACTTGATGGCAACTGTTTTGGAATCCCAGTGCCACTAGTGGAGAAATGGAGTAACCAGTTGGTGTTTACAATTATTCCACTCCTAATAAATCCCACTCTTACTAAAGTCAGAGGGGAGCTCTGGTAGCATAGTGGCTAAGGCACTTGACTGCTAACCAGAAGGCTGGCGGTTCAAACCCACCAGCCACTCCTCGGAAGTAGTGATATTGCCTACTTCTGTAGTGATACTGCCTCGGAAACCCAAGGAGGGGTCACTATGAGTCAGGTCCTATTCGACGGCACATAACAACACAACAACAAACGATAAAGTCAGCTAGTGAAAGGCAAGTTATCTGCATTTTCTACCTTTTATAATTAGCATCAGCCCTTGGCATGGTTATTAATATTATCCCACTTCAGCTACAAATGACAACAGAGCTCAGAAAGTATACAGAGAGATTGCCTGATATCCTAAAGATGACTGTCAGTCACCCTATCCTACAATTTCTGCACACAATAGAAGAGTAGTAGTGAAAGGCTGGAAGTGAACACCTGGGGTTGTTAGAATCGTGTTAGTGACCAGAGACAAACAACTGTGTCTTTTTAGTGCTATGCATTTTGCAAGGACAGTAGCAGCCTCTCCAAACCCTATAAATTAACTTTAGGACTTAGAAGTAATTGAGCTACAAGCTGGCACCCACACTGCTGGTGAGTGGGTTGCTGTTTACTTGTCTGGGGATGAGCTCTTTCTAATGCTTGTGCAGTTATGTGAAGCTGCTCTCCTAGGAGATAAAGTACAATGGCTAGATGAGGAAATTTAAGGACACTAGATGATGATGTAGTCAGCTTCCTGGGGATGGGAGCAGCACAAGGAGCTTTTCTGGAGAAAAGAATTTAAGGGAAAGTTCAGAAATAGATCCATTGTAAGCTGATCTTTGAAAATGGGCTGAAATCTATTAAATGGGGAAGAGAATGTTTGTTTAATAAATGGTGCTGGCAAAACTGGATATCCATTTGCAGAAAAATGAAACAAGATCTGTACTTCACACCGTACACAAAACGAACTCCAGATGGATCAAAGACTTAAATGTGAAACCTAAAACTATAGAGTTCCTCAAGGAAAATCTAGGGGCAAATTTAGGGGCCCTAATATATGGCATATATAGACTATCAAGCATAACCCAAAATGCACAATCAGCAGAAGGGAAATTAGATGAATGGGACTTTCTAAAAATTAAATTTTTATGTGCTTCCAAAGACTTCGCAAAAAGTCAAAAGAGAACCTACAGATTGGGAAAAAATATTTGACAATGACACATCTGACAAGGGACTTATCTCTAAAATTTATAGAAAACTCCAACACTTCAATAACAAAAAGACAAACAATCCAATTAAAAAATGGGCAAAAGACACGAATAGACACTTCACCAAGGAGGATACTCAGGTGGCCAACAAACATATGAAGAAATGCTCACGGTCATTAGCTGTTAGAGAGATGCAAATCAAAACAACAATGAGATTCCATCTTGCCCCAGCACTAGTAGCAAAGTTCAACAAGACAGAGAATAACAAATGCTGGTGAGGATGTGGAGAGATTGGGCCTCTCATACACTGCTGGTGGGACTGTAAAATCGTACAGCCACTGTGGAAAGCAGTATGGTGATTCCTTAAAAAGTCAGAATTAGAAATACCATTTGACTCAGCCATTCCATTACTAGGTATATATCCTAAAGAAATGACAACCAGGATAAGAACAGACATATGCACATGCATGTTCATTGCAGCACTATTTACAATAGCCAAAAGATGGAAACAACCTTAGGTGTCCATCAACTGAGGAATGGATAACCAAACTATGGTACATACACAGAATGGAATACTGTGCAACCCTAAAGAATAACCTAGAAAATGTAAAATACCACATAAAGTGGTTGATCTTGGAGGACATTATACTGAGTGAAATAAGTCAATCACAGAAGGACAAATACTGTATTAGCCCGTTACTGTAAAAGTCAAGGAAAGGTTTATCTATGGAAGGGAATTTTCTTTGTCGGTTACCAGGGTTGGGAGAGCAGGGGAGGTATCATTGTTAGATAGGTAGAGTTAAGTATTGATTTGGGTGAAGAGAAGGGTAATGTACCAGATGTGAGTGATCAACATGGTGGCATTGAGGAAGAGGAAGACAGAGAGGTACATGGGAGGTACAGACAACAAAGATGAACCCTTTTGCACATACAGTAGTACTGCATTGTCAATGAAGGCAAACCTGGGTATATGGGTGGATAGATGGGTGGACAGGCTGAACTATTAGGTATGTCTGTGCAATGAGGAGTGTACCCAAGACCATGTATAGGGTTGGCAGACAGTGGTTCCACAAGTTTATGTTCTATAAGAATTTCCAGGTGTATAGTAGAGCTGACAAGGGACAAGGTTGTAGTCACTTCTTGGGCACAGCCAGCTATCCAAAAGGAGTGAGTAGTTGAACCTGTGGGCTTGAGACCATAGTTGCAGGGGACATCAAGCTCAATTGGCATAACATACTACACAAAACATTGTTTCACCTCCTCCTTTGGCGAGTAATGACCGGGATCTTAAAGCCTTGCAAGCAGCCATCTAGGTACAATGATGGGTCTCTCCTTGTCCAGAGCAAAGAAGAATGCAGACAATCAAAGATTCATGGAAACAATTAGTCCTCACAAACTGGTACACCATGCAATTCTCAGCCTATACCACTATGAGACCAGAAGAACTAGATGGTGCCCGGCTACCACTGTCAACCACTTGGAGGGGAATCTATGTAGGAGATCTTGGATAGAGAGAGAGAACAACATGGAACGAAACTCAATCACTTGGGGGGAAAAAAAAGGAAGGGACTAGTTTGCTGATGTGGTGGAGCCTGGTGGAACCACTGAGAGAGACTATGGTCCCTAGCTGCCCTTCAGGTCTGGAATTTTGAACCCACTCCTGTTGCTCGCAGCCAAACAAAAGACAAGCATGTGAGTTGAACATTTACCTGAGGTAGATACACTCCTTGAAAAGAAAAATCATAGGAGAACAGGAGGGCTGGGTATACAGAGAGGCTGCTCAGGGGGCAGGAGTGCATGGAGGGAAGCACACGGGGAAGAGGTAACTATAGGGAGGAAGTGGGAGGGGAGCTGTGGCATTGTAGTAAATTTGTAGTTAATGTCATGAGACAAAGTATAGGTGAACTGCTGTATGGAAAGTGAATTTGCTGTAATTTTCACCCAAATCATAATTCAAAAAAAAAAAAAAAGAATCTAGGGGAAAGTAATGTGATTTTACCAAATGACTGCCAGTTTCAGTTCAGAGTTATCAGGCTGTTTTTCATCATATTTCCTCATTCCTTCCTGTTCCTGAAATCTCATTTTCCTGCCTCATCTCCATTGCTTCATGCTGCCCCAGCTTCCCAAACAGGTCAGGGCATAACTAATTCTGCTTCTAACACCAGCCCCATTTCCCTTCTAAGACATTATCACCTAATGAAAATCATGTTCTGCTTAGAACTTTCCTAGCTTATCCATTGGAAGGTTTGAGTAATCCAGTTGTCATTATTGGTTTATAATACATTACTCCTCCCAGAAGCATTTGTAGTATATCCAAGGATAAATGTCATATCTGGAAGGGTCCAATGATAAATGTCACACCTGGAAGAAATGGAGCTCTGATGACAGACTTAGAGGCCCTGGTGGTAGCCTGCTGGGAGAGAGAGTCATGGGCAGGAGTGTTTTCCTAGTATTCTGATCTTTTATTGAATAAGTAGTCCCATTCCCATGACTACATGTGATAGTTGGATATGAGGAAGTCTCTTAGGCCATGACCCAGGAGCATGTCAGTGAGGATCACTAGCAGGTGATGTGCTTTGCTACAGATACAAATCTATCAAAGACTTCTTTGAACAAGTCCAAAACTGGATGTGGCCCTTCTTGGAAGCCTAGCAGTAACCTCAGGCTCTTGATTCTGAATTGGTCTTGTTTTATCTCATGAGAGGTCAGTGATCTCTTATCCTGAACTAATAGGTGGTGCTGTGGGAAAGACAAGGGAAGACAGGGCAGGTCTCATCCTCTTAGACTTGGTGTTTTATCTGGAGAGACATTGCAGTGTAGCAAATTATCTGGTATGGCTTTTCTAGCCATAAGTCTTTGTAAACTCCATGGTGTAATTTTCCGTGAGCAGCTGAGGAGCTCCTGATTGTTAAAGTTAGCCACCTGGGCTATTTCTGTTGAGAGTGACACTAAGCAATGTTCTGGGAAGTTCACTCTCTCTCAGCTGTTTAGAATTCTGATGTTGGGATTGGTTAGTTGGCCACTCTGCCTGGCACAAAAGGAGCATTCCTAGAGGCAGAAGAAGTCTCCCTGACTGCTAGCTGAGAAAGACATGTAGCTGAGAGAAATGCGCTCCTGAGAGATACACATTGCTGAAAGGGAGAGACCGAGAGACACGCACTGCTGGGAGAGAGACACTGAGAGACTTTCGCTGCTGGGAGAGAGACTGAGAGAGACTGTTGCCTGAGAGAAACTGGGCTGAGAGAGACTGAGCATTGTTCCTAAACTTGAATTGTAGCCTGGTGCTTCCATAATAAACCTTGTAATCTGTGAGTTCTGTGTGGCCACTGCAGCGAATTACCGAACCCAGCAGAAAGGTGGTGGGTGCTACGGGAGGAACGGTTGGTGTCAGGGTTGATGAAAGGGCTGGAGGGAGGCAGCCTGTCCTCACAGGAATAGGCCTTGGGCTATTAATGGTGATTCTGTCTTCCTCTTGGGTGGTTAGAGGAGGTTGGAAGATGCAGCTTTCCTGTCCCTTTGGAAGACGTGGAGTGAAAGAAGCAGAAGCTATGGTAAGTGGAGTCCTAGTGTGGGTGCAGGATGCTATGGTTCTAGTCATCTGCTTTTAATCCTGGGTAGACAAGTTCCTGGTCAGCCTTGGGCAGTCCAACTCCTTTCTCTTTCTCCTTTCTCTCATCATTAGTTTCCTAATCTATAAAAAGAAGGATCAGCTAATATCTCAGACTCCTCCCCATCGCAACAGTGGATGTAAGATTAAATGATTGGACACTTTTGAATACCTATTACATGCCATGGTCTTAAAATAGATTTTTCTAATACCAACTACATAATTATCTTCACTTTGTACATAAAGACTCTGCACTTCAGGGGGTTTAAGTGACTTATCTGAGATCAAAAAGTGGAAGTGCTGGGCTCAGATATCCCTGGCTCCAAGTGCAAGGATCCTTTCCACTTGCCACACCATCCTTCAACTAGACAGATACACCAGCCATGTAGTTTCGACTTACTACTACTTTGCTAAAGCACCCACAAGCTTACTTCGAGGCTACTGTTTCTTTTGGGATCATCATTATCGTGCTAATCATAGCAGCCAATATTCTTCAGCTCCTATTAGGAGGAGCTTACACTCAAGTTTAGAAGATAATATATATGAAACATTTAGATAAAGAAACCCAAGTTATTCAAATGAGTACATAGTTGCATATTAAGCCATGTTGGTCCCACTTCCTTGTACTTTTAAATTTTGAAGAAGAAATGGGTGGAGTGGGCCAGAGAGCACATTGTGCCCTGTCTTCCCTACCATCCTCAATTCCAGTGCAGCTATGGGGCTGGAAGTCTCTGGCATTAAAGTCTGCAGATGGGATCCATTGAATAATTTGTGTGGTTATACATTTTCATTGTCCCAGGTGCTTGGGATTTTCAGGAAGTGATTAAAGATCAGGAGATAAAGAATGTAATTATTTCTCCAAAATGCAAATGGACAGCTTTGATTACTTTGGATGTGAATCCCATTTTTTCTTTCCATCTAAAATACAATGAAACTTTATTTCCTGCTATTCCTCTCAGAGAAATGAACTTCTTAAATGCTTAGCACAATGCAGTGATATAAGACATTGGGCAGAATATTCCTGAAAATATCGTTGAGAAGATAATAAAAGCTGAATAAATTTTTCTATTCAGCTTAAAGGCCAATAATGGTGAGAGTGTAAAATGAAGAAACAGAGACCATGGAGAAAAGTGTGAGCCAACTGGAGGTTTCAAGAAAGCTGCAAAGCAAACCACATTAAATATTCCAGCTCAAGTGGATACCTATTTCTGCAAACTCCGTCATTTTTACAACTGCACCGGGCCTTCCACAATCCAAGTTGGTAATTTCTACCAACTTCCACAAAGATGTTACAATTTGCAAAGTTAGAATAAGCCTTTTCCACACCATTAAATTTTAACATTTCACATTTCCAAGTATTTGGCTACTAACACAGCATTACTTTTAATGAGAAATCTCAAAGCTGATTTCTTGCCAGCTGTCACTGTTGAGTTGCTTGATGCTAAATCCTTCAGCAAGACCGAGGCAGAGGGAGAGCAAGCTATCAAGTGACATTAATGACTTAATCAAAATATGTTTGTTAGGAAATGTACAGACAGTGCATATTTACCATTTTTAAGGTAGTACATATTTTTCTGAAAATTTTATTCATTTCCCTGGCTTAGAGGCAATTACTAAATGCTCAAAAACATTTAGTCTTCCCTGAATGTAGTTCACTGCTTTACAATACACATGAAGTCCCTTGTTTCTTTCCATCTGTCTTTCAAACATGTTACTCCATGGACCCTGAATTAATGAACTTTCTGTGCTTCTATTATTCTTTATATCAAATGAAAAGGAGCCCTGCTAATGCAGTGGTTAAGCACTTGGCTGCTAACTGAAAGGTTAGTGATTTGAACTCGGCCAATGGGAGAAAAGACCTGGCAATCCACTCCTGTCAAGATTACAGCCTGTGAAACCCTATGAGACAATTCTACTCTGTCCTACAGGGTCTATATGAGTCAGAATCAACTCTGGCACACAGCAACAGCAATATGATATGAAAACATTAGAAGTTCAAGTGGCTCCAGGAACAAGGATGAGAGGTACATTTTTCTGGCCTTTGATGTTAAAAATAAGAGAGCAGATACATTCCAGGCCAGGCTAGAAATAAAAAAGCACAGATTCAGGCCACACTTAAAGAAATGCGATCTTACATGAACATCTGATGTGAGGAGACTTGTGCTAGGACAGACAGAGACACTTCATGGGTGTGTCATGCTCCAGCCCAGAGAAAGACGTGGAAATCTGCTGGCCCACACTTTGCCCAGACAATCTTGTCCAATAAACACTTTCTTTTCTAGAAAGATACTAATGAACAAGAGGATAAAAGAATTATTGCCAGCTTTTAAGGAGTTCTCCCAGAAGTCCCACTGTATTAGTTTCCTGTGACTGCTCACAATCTGGAAGCCAGAAGTCCAAAATGCAGGTGTCGACAGGCCTGCACTCCCTCCAAAGGCTTTGGGGTGGGGGGACTTTCCTGCCTTGACTCTTCAGCTTCTGGTGGTCCAGGCATCCCATGGCCGTAGCTGCATCACTCCAACCCCAGCCTCCATCTTCATGTGGTCTTCTCTTCTCCATGTATCTCTCCTTCCTGTGTCTCTTGTAAGTGTCATTGGATTTAGGGACCACCTGGATAATCCAGGATGATCTCATCTCAATATCTTTAGCTTAATTACATTGGCAAACACCCTTTTTTCAAATAAGGTTCCACCACAGGTTCCTGCATATGGGCATATCCTTTGTGTGGAGGCATTTCAATCCAATGGACCCACCAAACTTCTGCTTGCATCTCATTCACAAGAACGGGTCCATGGAGAAACCTATCTGCATGGAAGAGTGAGGGAGATGGGCATTTTATTTGGGTACATTTCTGCTGCAGAATCTTTCTCAATGTGATGCTGCAGGTTTGTTTCAAACTGGCAGAGCAATTGAAATCTATTTCCTAACCCTGAGGAAAATGCCTGTCATTTGCTATGGGGTAAGACCATCATAGGGCCAACAGTGTATTTAGAAGGCTGTGTCAGTTTGTTGGCCAGGCTCTGGGTTGTTCTTCAAGGAGATACTCCTGAGGTATTAGCAAACTGCTCCCTCTCCCTAACGTTTTTGTCAATTGGTGATCACATCTTGCAGAGACGTGCCTAAAATCTGGCATTGTTGATTTTTCCAATCTCCTTTCTCCTCCTGGGATATTACACAGAGTGTTGTCCTTCCTATTTCCCATAGAAAGGCGTGTTTGCATACACATACAAGCACCCTTACTGCAATCTCATCTTCTTTCTCTATCATCATCATCTGAAGGTAAATTACATTTCATTTTTCTTTTCTTTTTTTTTTTTCCCAACTATTTAACTTTTGTGGACTATTTTGGAAAGTCTTTATTGTTGTTTGTTGCCATCAAGCCAGCTCTGACTCATGGTGACCAACAGAATGAAGCTTTGCGTGGTCAACCATCACCTATCATCTTCACAGTCATTGGCCTGTTCGAGTCCATTGTGGCAGCCACTGTATATTTTGAGCACCTTGCAACATCATCTTTTCTAGCACTATATTGGACAGTATTCTGTTGTGGTCCATAAGGTTTTCATTGGCTAATTTTAAGAAGTAGATTTTCTCATGGTCTTTTTACTCTGGAAGCTCTGCTGAAACCTGTCCACCATGGGTGACTTTGCTCGTATTTGAAATACCAGTGGGTTAGCTTCGCATATGATAGAAATACATAAGCCACCACAGTACAGCAAACTGATAGAAAGGTAGTAGTGGGAAGTTCTAGCTCTTCTTTATTTACACTGATGATTTCTCTTGCCTTTAATTTACCCTCATTTCCCTTCTTAACTTGGTTGGCATAGAATCATTTTCTGTTATAGTCCCTCTACCCCTCAATATGATGTGGAGTTGGCTCCGTGCCCAAGATACTTGGTTATCTGTAGATTGTACCAAGGCATCAAAATTATTGTCTGTGCCCCTAAGGCAGTGCCACTTCATCCTCTGCTTATTAACATCAGGCAGTGATCAGAGTGGGCACTGTTTTTCTTAAGCAAAAGAATATAATGTAAAATGTTGCTCTCTAAAACTTCCTTGTAAACTCTAAAGAAAGAAAGGAGGGAGATGATGGGAACTGTGCTTCATCTTAAGTTCTCTTCAAAATGTTACCCTGTGATAAAACAAAACAAAACAAAAATAAACTCACTGCCATCAAGTCAGATCCACTCTTAATGACCCCTCCTTGGGTTTCAGAGGCGGTATCTCTGCAGAAGTAGATTGCCCAACGTTCCTTCCGAGGAGTGACTAGTGGGTTTGAACTGCCAGCCCTCTGGTTAGCAGTCAGATGCTTTAGGCACTGTGCTACCAGAGGTCCTTACCCCGTGATAGGAAAATATACATTTTCAGTCATTTGATATTTTACTTTCTTTTTTTTTTTTTTCTTGAATGTTTGATTACGCAGCCTCTCATTCAGCCTAGTATACCACTAAGGACTCAGACTCAGTGTAGGGAGCACGGTCCTATCTGTGGGTGGATGATAATGCAATGCACATACACAACAGAGGGGGGCTGTGAGGCCTCATTCTAACAAGATGGATAATATCTTTGGCCACATTATTGCTGTAGGGAATCGTGAGACTACATAACATCTGAAAGGATATTTCCTGGTCCACTGGTGCCCACGTGTGGTTACAATTCCCCCTTTTTTAATCTAGCACAGAAGTCAAGACCGCCATTACTGGGAGCATTTATGATGCCCTTTGTGGTCAGTGCACTACTGCAGGCTCTTGTGCAAGGCAAAGTTGTTAGGAAAAGGGCAGCAGGTGTATTGGGGTCAGACCTGAATTTCACTCCTGATGATTCATTTCTGATATTGAAGACTATCAATCACAAGTCCTTTAGTCACTCTATCAGTTTTTCATTTGTAAAATGGGGTTGACATTTTATTATGGAAATTATTATTAGAATCAAATGGGGGAGAAAAAAAAAGAATCAAATGAAGATGTGCCCCTGGCACATAGTAGACACTGGGTAAATGTAAGTTTTGATTCCACCCTTATGGACAGTGGTGCTTCATACTTGATACAGATTGACCTTGGTTTGCCGTTGTGTCAATCAGTCCCCAAACAGTAGTGCATATTAATTAGTCATCTTTGCATTTGCTAAGCTCCCCCATTATGCCAGTGTACTTGTACCCTAAAAACTTTTTAAAAATTATGATTATGGTGAAAATACACATAACAAAGCCTACAACATCTCAACCACTTCTACATGTACAATTTAGTGACATTGATTACAGTCTTCAAGTTGTATAGCCATTCTTGCTATCCTTTTCCAAATCATTACACCACCATTAATTAAAAAAACCCTCATTGCCCCCTAAGCAAAAACCTTCTTTCTCTCCTCCCTCCCACCCTTAGTAACCACTACAATCTTTAGTTTCTATATAGTTGCTTATTTCATGTAAGTGAGATCATACAGTATATGTGTTTTTGCAACTAACTTATTTTGTTCACCATGATGTGTTCAGAGTTCATCCATGTTGTAGCATGTATCAGGAATTCATTTCTCTTTATGGCTAAGTAGTATTCCATTGTGTGCAAATAAACATTTTGTTTATCCTTTCATTTGTTGATGGACATTTTGATTGCACTTTCTGGCTACTGTGAAAAGTGCTGCATTGGATATTGATGTACAGGTTATACTAAGAGCTTTATATGCACTGACTCATTTAATCCTCACCCCGACCCTGTGGACTACTATCAAGATCTCCTCTCACAGATGAGGAAACTGAGGTTCAGAGAGTTTAAGACATGTATCTAAGTAATAGAGGTAGTCATTGATGCAAACCTGATTACCTAACTATAAATCTCATACTATTTACCACTGAGCCATTTATTTTGCAAAAGGTACTGAGGAAAACCCAATATAAATAAGTTACTTCCTGCCTATTCTGCTCAAGAATCTTGACATCTCTGTGAAGAGACCCAGCACTGACCTCTGCAGAGTCACATAACCCTGCCTGACTCAAATTCTCTGGGAGATGAAACAGCATGATAATGTGTAAATGCATGAAATGTAGGTTAAAAGGCAACATAATGCCTGTCATAGAGGGGTCTGGGCAGCATATCCAACCCATTGCTAACAGATTAGTGGACCATGTTGATCATGGTGGGGGCATCTTGAAGCACAGAGAATGGCCTTTTGTGATCATTTTGTTTTCTGCTTTTGGAACCAAAGCAAGATAGTTAGTGGAAGTGGCCTGAAAATTAACTGATCTCTGGAAAAATACAAAGCTTGCTTGTCCCTTTTTTTTTTTTTTTTGGTTCAGTTCTAGCTTATTTCTCCAACACTGTATTATAATCTGTTAAACAGATTTTGTTACTGTGTTTTTGATACACTCACCCTTTCAGTTCTCTTCAGGTTAAGTACAGTCCTTTCCATGAAGAATAGTTTTGTGACTCACATGCAGATTTGAAGACAATAGACCCAAGAAACCATATGCCAGTGAGTGGATGTTACTTTCTAGACTATTGAACATTATTCTAACCATACACTTAAGATTACTATCATTTGGGGAATTCCAAATAGCGTGAGAAACATCTTAGAATCCTTGACACTTCTGATATATCTGCATAGAAGTTGTATACACTTGAATTTAGAAAAGGAGTACTTTGTTTTTTTCCTTGGGTGTTGGGATGGCATGGGAAAGGCAACTCCTTGTGAGGAAGGACACTACCTCTGCTGAGACATGAGACTCTTGGTCTCAGTTCTGTGCTTCTACTAACTCACTAGGTGACTGTAGACAAGGGAAGCCTTCTCCTTTCTGGATCTTTGTATGTTATTGTTTGGAAAATTAGGGGGTTTTAAATAGGTTCTTCTGTTGCAAGGAAGAGAAGAAGCTTACTCAAAGTCATTGCTGGGAAGCTATGCAGACATTTCATTGGGATTCAGGAAAAGCTGAGTCACCACCAGACATCATGTTGGACAGATCCTGAGGTGGTTCCATGGTTAGGCCATTCTTGGATGCCTATCCCTTTCTTGTGGGTTCTCAAATTCTCTTTGTATATCTGAGTCTTTGTCTTTTTTTCCCCAACTGCATTCTTGTTTGGGGCCCCCAGTGACCTAGGCCCTGTGTACTAGGATATACTAACTTAGGCTGTGTAACAGCACATCCTCAACTACCAATAACTATAATAGAATAAAAGTTAATGTGTCACTCTTGCAGAGTTTGGTGTGGGTAGTTTGCCAACCTCTCCTAAGGAATGATTCAGGGATATAGGCTTCTTCTGTCCATCTGAACATGTAGCTGAGGAGGAAGACAGAATGGACAGGACACAGCTGTCTTTTAACTGCCTCAGTCTAAAATCACATGACTGAGTTCTGCTCACTAGTCTACAGGAGCTAGTCATGAGGCTTCAAATTAACCACAAGAAAGGTTGGAATATGTAGGAAAGGATATGGGTGTTTGGTAAAGATATCTCTGAGACACTCTGAATCTACAAAGTCTTTCAGATTTAGTACGCACAGCTCAGTGGTAACTCCTTGAGTATTTCTTAGTTCAAATTCTTGACATAGAGGCTATTGTTCCACGTTCTCATTTCAAACCAGACCACACATGTCACTTACTGAGTTTCCTACAAACAGCTGTCCTTCCTTGGAGCAGTCATTGGTGATGAGGAGGAATGTGTTGCATGGCCTGCTGCCTCCTTTGGTAGGTGCTGTGGTTAGCAGCATGTTCTCCATGTAGAAGATGTAGATGGAGTTGGTTTCCCAAACAGAAGTCCTCTCAGGAGCCTTGGACTGATCTCTCCAGGATGATCGAGGACTGAGAATCTGACAATTCTGGGGCAAGAAGCTTGTTGTGCCTAGGCATCATTTGAGCAAACCAAAAGCATTCATAGCCATTGCCTTCAGTCTACAGAATGACTAAGCAGGCTACTTGAGGGCAAGGAGCAGATAATGACATATTTCAGAGATATTGACTCAGATTCCAGGTTGTTGTCATTGCTATGTGCCATTGAGTCAGACCTGACTCATAGTACCCTTCCTTGGGTTTCTGAGGTGGTATCACTACAGAAGTAGATTGCCCAACCTCCCTTCCAAGGACTCGCTGGTGGATTTGAACCACCAGCCCTCTGGTTAGCAGTCAAATGCCTTAGGCACTACACTACCAGGGCTCTTAGATTCCAAGTAGAAACTTTACAATCTTACTGCAATTTATCGAAAAAGATTTCCCATGAGCAGGAGATAATTTCCTTGTACAGACAACAAAAACTTACAACAGAAAGTCGTTGTTGTTGTTATGTGCCGTTGAGTCAGACTTGACTCATAGCGACCCCTCCTTGGGTTTCCGGGGCAGTATCACTATGGAAGTAGATTGCCCCATCTTCCTTCCGAGGAGTTGCTGGTGGGTTTGAACTGCCAGCCCTCTGGTTAGCAGTCCAGTGCCTTAGCCACTATGCTACCAGAGCTCACACAGAAAGTCATAGTCATCCCATTACCCTCAGAAAGCTTGTTATTTCACATTCTTAAAGATATTAAGGAGCTCTAGTAGCATAGTGCCTAAGGCACTTGACTGCTAACCAGAAGGCTGGAGGTTCAAACCCACCAGCCACTCCTTGGAAGGAAGGTTGGGCGATCTATTTCCATAGTGATACTGCCTTGGCAACCCAAGGGGAGGGATCACTATGAGTTGGGGTCAACTTGATGGCACATAACAACAACAACAACAAAGATTTTAAGGGCAAGGAAACACAAAAATCTCAACTCTACCCAACAGGTAGTGATGGAAGTACCCTGGAAAGAAAACTGTGATGGATCTCTTCAAAATGGCATATGCAATACAGCAAGAATGACTAGATAGAATAATTACAGAATGACCAGCAGTTGAAATTAGATACATTGGGGTTCGCTATCTTGGGTTCAGAATTTATTGTGTGATAAACCATTTATTCAACCTCTCTGACCCTCAGTTAACTCACCTGTCAAAAGGGAATATTAATATTTATCTTTGTTAGCATTTTTTTGAAATAATGTTTTTAGTGAAAGTTTACATGGAAAATTAGGTTCATTTGACAATTTCTATAGAAATTTTTCAGTGACATTAGTTATGTTTTTCACAGTGTATCAACATTCTTTAAATAAACATTCTCTAAATGTGATCTAGTGGTTCCATTCCAGTGATCTAGTTTCCCTTCCCCCCTTATCTTCTCATCTTTGCTTTAGAATTATTGACTTTTTGGTCTTATATAGATGATTTTTAGTGAAGAAGCACCATACTCACAGGTAATAATGTTTATTTTGTGTGTTAATCTGTTATTTCACTAAGAGGTAACCTCAGGAGATAGTTTTGGTTCAAAGTTTAAGGGTATTTCAGGGCAATAATCTCAAGATGTCCTCTAGTCTCAACTGGTCCATTAGGTCTGGACTTTTTAAAAATTTGAGTTTGGCCTTGTGTTTTTCTCACTTTCTATCAGGGTCCATCTGTATTGTGGTCCTGATCAGAATGGTTGGTAGTGGTAGCCAGGCACCATTAGTTCTTGTCTCAGGGTAGATGAGGCCATGGTTCATGTAGACTGTTAGTGTTGTAGACAATTTTTTTGTTGAGACTTTAGTTTCCTTCTTTTTCTTTTGCTTCGGATGTGTAGAGACCAATAGTTGTATCTTAGATGACTCGTTGCAAGCTTTTAACACTCTAAACATTACTCACCTCACTAGGATGTAGAACATAAACTTTGTGAACTATATTATGCCAATTGACTGAGTTGTCCTATAAGACTAAGGTCCTAAGTCTTCATACACAGAAAAGCAATCATGAGAAGTGTTGGGTTATGTCTAAGAAGCATCTGTAACCGTATCATCAATGAATATATATATATATATATATGTGTGTGTGTGTGTGTGTGTGTGTGTGCGTGCATGCACACACACATATCTGTACATACATGTACATGTGGATACTTCTGTCTGTGCATACCTATGTACACACCTGTACTTACTCATACATATGTATGCCTACACACAGACAGATAAAACTGTACACTTGTTACTTGAATGTTTTTGGTATTGTTACCAGATTATATATGTCATATTGTTCAGCACAAATGTCCTTTTCTCTTGCACACTTCTTAGTGACATTGTTCACTTTAGTCAGGTTATCTCATTACACCCACATTCACTGCTACTTTTCCCATCACCAAAAATAACAAGTGTCTATGCTCTAGACAGTGATTCTACCTCCTCCAACCCCCCATCACTAGTAACCACCAATGAACATTGATCTCTGTATACATATCTATTCTTGTATTCTCATAAAAGTGGGACTGTACAATATTTGTTATGTGATTGAGTTATTTCACTTAGCATTACATTCTACAGATTCATCCATGTTATAAGATTTCACGGATTCATCGTTGTTCTTTTTGAGTGTGCATTATTCCATTGTATAGATGTATGACATTTTCCTTAGTCATTCATCTGTTGAAGGGCACTTAGGCTGTTGCCTTTTTTTTTTTTTTTTTTTGCTGTTGCAAATAATGCTGTAATGAACATAGCTGTGCATTTGTCTGTGTTTGAACATTTTAAATAAAATATGGAAATTACCTATTTCAGTGCCTGGAAGAGAATAGCTGCTCGGTTGAAGGTAGCAATGAGCATAATTATTTTAATAGTCCTTTTAAGGTGGACCTCTCCTGGACCCAACCGTGCTTACTGCTGGGGCCTTAGATATTGCATAGTCTTTGCAGCTGCAGCAGCTGGATGGACCATCTTCAGGATATCTCTTCTCTTGACAAGTTACTGATTTGTACCCTAAGACAAACCAGGGATTGTTAAGCTTTGTGCTACCTTCACACTATCTTCCACACTCTCTGCTGCAGAAATTAATGAAAATGTACAACTGCCTTACTGTGAGTGGAGAAGAAGGAGCCACACCTACCATATTGTGATCTCAGGGAAGCCGGGAAAACCCTGTCCATAATTTTCTCTCACCCTCTTCCACCTGTAACAGTGCCTTTGATTCTGTCCTCATAGGGTCCTTGTGGCTTTATTAGAGAGCCTACATTCATCTTTCTGTCAGCAGCATGAGTTGATGCATTCATCTAGTTTTCATCCTTGAAGAGTGTTTCAGTAGTGATCTCTGAATCCTAGTCATGATAAAACAAAAAAACCAAACCCACTGCATTGAGTTGATTCCAACTCATAGCAACCTTATAGGACAGAGTAGAACTGCCCCCGTAGGATTTCCAAGGCTGTAAATCTTTACAGAAGCAGACTGCTGTATCTTTGTCCTGTGGAGTAGCTAGTGGGTTCAAGCTGTCAATGTTTTGGTTAGCAGCCAAATGCTTTAACCACCATGCCTTCTAGTCATGAATACATCAAATTAACTCTGAATTGTCCAAGTTAAAATCCAGGATAGTTTTTAGGGAAGGATATATTATTTTCCCTTGTTTTCCAGGCCTTGCTAAAGTTCTAGAGAACCATATCCAATGTGACAGGCATTTATAGAGAGAGCACCTATTGTGTATCTACCCTCCTTGGTCCATCAAGGAGTTTTTGGACTATTTGGGGAGAAAAGAAAAACACTTGGGGGAAAAAGAAAGATTCACAATGCAAAGGTTGTGCAAAATAGGGAACAGTACCTGCCAGTGACTGAAAAACTGTAGTACTCTGATCTCCAGAGAACTGGGGTATGATTGATAGAAAAGGTGGAAGGAATTGTGAAAGCTGATTAGAACTTTATCTTTACCTTGTTCTTATCGGGGAACAAGAAGATACTTGTTCACATTAAAGGCTGGTAAATTTAGCTGGAATGGAAGGACTTGTACAGCTTTAATCAGAATATTGCCAACTTGTAAAATTCAGTGTCATGCTGTGAGTAAGCCTATCTTTCCCCCTTGCTGACTCCAATGGTGATAAGGGTCGAATGACACCCTTCTAAGGATGACTTGGATTTTTCCAAAGACAGTTCCTCCTCCTTTACCCTCCTTATTCACAGAGCAGCAGGCTACAGACATAGGAGGAAGAAATAAACCCTCTGAAATATATCACCCACACTTGGAAAATCATTGTTCTTCTCCAAGGAAGGGGGGTGCCAGCAGCAGAAGTTACTATTCTGTTCCCAGCATAAATGCCAGAAAAGACTCAGGATTTTTTTATTTGGTGCCAACTAAGCAGCACCCAGCTGAGAGGAGCTCCCACTTTTCTTGCTTCCCACCCTAGTTCCACTGACCTAACAATATGGTGTGATTCTGGGGCTGACTTTACAGTTATGGAAACTGAAAAAGAATACTTCTAGTTCACAGCAAATGTCCATTGAGTTACCACAGAAAAAAATGATAACAGAAGTAGTTAAAGAAAAAGTTGCTCATAACTAAGGAAATATACAAAGTTAGGTGGGATAAAAAGAGAAACCATTGCTGAGATAGAAAACAAAGGACCAAAGCTGAATTGCTGGTGGTAATGTTGTTGTTGTTATGTGCCATAGAGTCAGACCTGACTCATAGTGACCCCTCCTTGGGTTTCTGAGGTGGTATCATTACGGTAGTAGATTGCCCAGCCTTCCTTCTGAGAAGTGGCTGGTGGGTTTGAACCAACAGCCTTCTAGTTAGCAGTCAAGTGCCTTAGGCACTACACTACCAGAGCTCCCATAGAAGGAGTGTTACATCAGTGCAGAGATTTAGGGTGGGCTTAGAAAGAAGTGTTCCAACAAGTCTTGAGATAGTTTCTAGTTTAGATTAGGCAGTGATTAATAGTTAAGAATTAATGTGATAAATACTCTATATACCCCTGAGTAATTTGTTGTTGTTGTTAGGTACCATCCAGTCAGCTCCAATTCATAGCTACCCTATGTACAACAAAACAAAACACTGCCCAGTCTTGCACCATTCTCACAATCATTGCTACGCTTAAAACTATTGTTGCAGCCACTGTGTCAACCCATCTCATTGAGGCGCTTGCCATTTTTCTAGGATCTACAAGATGAAAAAAAAATTCTCCCACCAGTCCAGGTATTAGGAGCAACTAGAGAACATCCTCATTGTTAGTGTTTGAGGGCCCACTTTGCTCCCCTCTGTGCAAAGAGGTTTATGTTCACTGTTCCATTCAGTCCTTAGAATGTCCCTGGAAAATATGCTCATGCTACAAATGAGAAAACCAAGGCTTAGAAGATACATGAAAGAGCTCTAGTGGTTGTAGTGGTTAAGGCATTTGAATGCTAACCAAAAGATCAGTGGTTTGAATCCACTGGCCACTCCATGGAAGAAAGATGAGGTGGTCTGTTTCAGTAAAGATTTACAGCCTTGGAAACCCAATGGGAGTCATATGAGTCAGAATCAACTTGATGGCTATGAATTTGGTTTTTTTGAGAGGGTACACATGATTTACTCAAAGTCACCCAGGTGATGGGAAGCAGAACTGGGCTTCAAATCCACAGTCTGACTTCAGAGCCTGTGTTGTTAATGCCACACTCCACCCCCTTTCATAATACAGAAGTAGGTGCAAGTGTGGTATTGTAGATGCCAAGTGTCCTTGGTGTAGGGCTCAGCTCAATAACTGCATGAGAAAAATGGAAGAGATTCTTCAATTTTGTTGAATTCAATGCCTTCCTTCAAAATAGAGCCCACTCTTATTTTTTACTTAATAAGAAAATAAAAGGACATCTTAGACTGAATTTTTATTTGTTTTCTGTAAGGGAATAACAAAGAAAAGAGAAAGTATCTTTTGATGCCATGTCTTATAAGCAATTTCAGGAGCACCATTATTTTTAGATCTTAATTTGCTGTTAAAATTATAGATGAAGTATGGTAACAGGGAAGAAGAGCAAATTTTACAACTGTGTTTTTTACTATACTCTGAATAATTACTTTTACCCTAAATTTCCAGGATTAACATGAAAAATTTAAAGCCTGTAATAATAAAACCAAAAAACCAAACTTACTGTTGTCAAGTTGATTCTGACTCATAGTGACCCCTCCTTGGGTTTCCAAGGTGGTATCTCTACAGAAGTAGATTGCCCAGTATTCCTTCTGAAGAGTGGCCGGTAAGTTTGAACCATCAGCCTTCTGGTTAGCAGTCAAATGTCTTAGGCACTATGCCCCCAGAGCTCCCAAAGCCTGTAATAGGGAGTCCTTGGGTGGCACCAACAGTTAAGCACTCAACTGCTAACTGAAAGGTTAGAAGTTTGATTCCACCCAGAGGTGCCTCAGAAGAAAGGTCTGGTAATCTACCTTATAAAAATCAGCCATTGAAAACGCTATGGAGCATAGTTCTACTCTGATACTCAGAACTGATTCAATGGCAACTGGTCTCATTTTGGTTATAATTCACAGGAATCCATCTTCTTGGGGAAATCCTATGAGCATATGGTATAGATGTGGACAGCTACACACTGTACATTATACATGATGCCATAATTTCCTTCATAAACTCAATAAATGGGAAAGAGTGATTCACCCTCCTTTTCAAATGTGCATGGATCTGAAGGCTGGGAATCGCCCTCACTGTTGGTTTCTCATAGATGCATACAGTCTAGAAAAAAATGTTAGGTTCCAAGCAAAGACAAGATGAACCTGTGGTAAGACTGCACATCTGAACCAGCAGACTCACTGAGAGAAAGTGTGGAGGCTCTGCCCTTTGGAGCTGCAGACAAGTCCTGTTTATTGACACTACTGAGAGGTAAATTAGAAAACTTCTCTCTGCTTTGCAAACACACTTTTGGAGACAGATCAAGAGAAAAACACACAATAAAAATCCCTTAGCAGCTGATTCTCATTTAACCAAACTGAAGTACAAATGTTTATTACAGAAAATGGCTCATTGTCTGTTCGTAGTAATTTCCTGGAGATGCCAAGACCGTCCTTCTGATGGCTCCTCAGAGTTGTGCTGGTACTGATTGTTAAATATTGAGGAATTTTTGGGAGCCAGTTGTTAAACTCCTGGTGGCTTGGAATTGCCCATGGTGGCAGTTTTTACAAGGAAACCAGCAAACACCCAAACTGAGGTTTCTTGCTGTGCCACCCCCCAACAGAGTCAACCACTGTGCCCAATTGATATCAAATGCAGAATACCCAGCAGCATCTGAGCTGTGCTTTCCAGACATCTGTGGCACTGAGAAATGGAGGTCCACCCACAGAGGTCTGCAGGCAGCCTCAGACCCTCCCTCACTCCCTCATGGTTATAGGGCTCTGGCTTCTCCCCACAGCTTCCAGGATGGGTGCTGCTCCCAAATAAGCACAGCTCTGACTAATGGAAACCTTTGTACAACAGAATGAAGCATTACCAGGTCTTGGGTCATCCTCACAGTTGTTGGCATGTTTTAATCCATTGTTGTGGTCATTGTGTCAGTGCCTTCCAACCTCAACTTATACCATCATATCTGACAATATTCTATTGTGATCCACAGGGAATTCGTAGGCTAATTTTTAGAAGTGGATCATCAGGCCTTTGTTTCTAGTCCGCCTTAGTCTGAAATCTCCCCGTCCATTATGGATGAGCCTGATACTATTTGAAATGTGTAGCATAGCTTCCAGCATCATAGCAACATGCAAGCCAGTCATGCAAACTAACAGATAGGTGATGAGTAGAACTATTGAGTGAGCAAAAATATTTTTTTTTAAATAAGAAAGTGAATAAAGCAAATCTATGTATGTGTGTGAATAAAAGTGTGAATAAGTGAGGTGAAATGTGGAGTTACATGACTTTGACCTTGAGAAGTCTCTAGCTCCATGGGATAATCACCAGTGACCGGGACTTTCACCCTCTCTGGTTCTATGGTAACTTGCCAACTGCTTCTGAATAGACATCAATAGTTTAAATCCATTAAAGTCTCCTTGCTGCCTTTAGGATAATGTCTGGACTCATTGCCCCTGCCCACAAGGCCTCCTTTCCCCCTCCTTCTCTCCATCCAGATCTCAGTCCCTCTCCCTGGCCTTTGGAATTCCCATCTCAGTGGGTATGCTCCCCACTCCTCCTGCCCACTCTCCAGTTGTACTGAACTACTCTCAGTCCTCAGGATATATCTTGCTCTTATCACCTTTAGTGCTTAGCATTTGTTGGTTCCTTTGCTAAGGGTGCCACACCCTCTCATACCTGATCTAACCCTTGGGCTTGGTTAGGGGCCACTACATGGTGTTCCCACTGCCCCGTGCTTCCTCCTGTCATAGCCTGATCACTCGGCCTCCTGTCTTAGTTGTCTTCCATTGTTTCCCACTAGCCTGTGGGCTTTTGGGGATGAATTTGTATGAGGGTGGTCTCTGAGGCTGCATCACTCAGCCCAAGCTACTCAATAAGTGTGTAGTGGAAGAAGGAAGGGATGGTCTTAGATAAGGAGATAATTTCTATCACAATAAGATCCAACTGATTGCCACAGTCAAATGTGTACATGCATGTGAATACTTTCTTTCAAAGGGGCGGGCCACACTCACCTGTTCCAGATGTGCAGGCCACTGGAGTCTAAGGATCTTAGAGACAAGGAATATTATTTCTGTCTATTTCTAGTGCCTGACACAATAGATACACTGTAAATATATGCTGGATGAACAAAGAATGAATGAATAACAAACTAATTAATATTGTTATCACCATCCCTATTGTACAGTGGCCTTCGTTCTCTGCCCCATTTCTCCACCATTAGCACAGCTAATATTCTTCAATGCCTGATGTCAGCTTTTCCAGGAGGCATCCTTGGTACCTTCTCTGTGGAAGCTGTAGTCTCCCCCCCTCTTCCCTTACATGACTCACACCTCAACTTTTCCAAACCCACTGTTCTGGTTACCTTGTGCCTCTCTGATGAGAAAATATACCACAAATGGGATGGCCTTAACAAACAGGAGTTTATTCTTACAATTTGGAGGCTTTAAGCCCACGTTCAAAGTGCCAGGCTCTAGGGGCTGGGTGAAAACCCCTCAACCTTGGAGTCCAGCTCTACCTCCTGCTCCTGGCCCAGGGGAGCTAGAGGCGTTTCTGCACTCAGACAGCTGATGGCTGCTGAGGCTGAGAAGCCCCAAGGTTGACAAGTAAAAAGGCACAGTCCCAATGTTACCAAACCACACAGCAGACCATTAACTCAAGTCCATTGTAAGCCCCAAGGTTGGCAGAACATAGCAGGCTGCTGAGCAATGACATTGCTATATGCAAGGTCCAAGCATGACGTAAGCTAGAGACCATTCTCAAAGCTTCTCCTTATGTACAGAAAGCAGACCACATACCCAAAGGCAGCTACTCAGCTGCTCCCAGTAGATTCCACCATGGAGTTGATTACCATTCTCATCATGGGGAATACTACATCTAGCTGCCCAGCCACTCAACCAGGCCTAGCCAAGTTGACATACAAACATAAACATCACACCCACATTCTTTCCATTATGCTTTTTGATGATTATTTGAGTTGTTCCCTGAACACGTAAAATGAGCATTAGCCTATTTTATAGCTGAGGAAATTGAGACCTCCAGATTTGCAAGGCTTATTCCCAGTCACTTGCTGTGAGCAGGTGAGAGGTGGAGCTGGAAACTGCACTTGTTCTTCTGCTTGAAGCCTAATTGTTTTCTTTCCATGACTCTGCCTTTGCCTTTCTTATCAACAGTGTCGCAGGGAACATAACATTGCCTTGAAACATTCCCAGTTTTTCTCTGTGTTTTTATCATGGTCAAAGGTATAAAATCATAAAACACTGTGTAGCCTCTTTCCTTGCTTGGGGGGAAGGAGAGGACATATATTTCCTGTCCCTCATCCATTCCTCTGGCTAGAAAGAGTCCCCCACCCTCCTCATGGGCACAGGATCTGAGCAGGGAAATGTGAGCAAAGGGCAGGCAGAAAAAGTCTCTGCTTCTGATCAGCTCTTCACCTTCTGATTTCTGTAGCTCTATGGGTAGACTGGGCCCAAAGTTTCTGTGTATGGAAATCTTTGGAAGTGAAGCCACCAGAGCCATGTTCCCATGGGTTACCAAGGAGTCATGCCCCAAGAGATGGGATGAAACATTAAAGAAGTCTTTCCCAGTAAATTTCCCCTATTGTTCTCCCTGAAAATTGACATGTTAGATTCTCTTATTCTTCAGGAAGTAAAAAGTGGCTTCTAGGTTTGATCAGAAATCTGCTGTGTGCAGGAGCCTGCTAATGGAATCCCAGAGAGGGCTCAGTTGTTATGCTGAGACATTCTGGGAAGCAGCCAGCACTGTGCCCACTGACTTTCAGCTTGGGTCTTCTCAATCTGGCTGTGAAATATGAAACTGGTGTCTGTTGGGAGAGGGAGCTATGTTCCACTGTCCTGGGCAGAAAGAATGATGTCTGGGTTCTGAGGACAGAGGTCTGTTGCATTGTGGTCCTCTGCAAGTCACTGGAACTTAATGCCGAGGGACATGCTGTCTTTCCTTCCTCCTCTCAGACTAACTTTGTCACATTCATTAACAGTTGAA
>NW_006921775.1:3383701-3407801 GCF_000298275.1 Orycteropus afer afer
AGGGCTAGGATTAGAGTAAAATAAGAGAAGTACCTAGATTGAAGAAGTTAAGGAGGCCCACCATGAACTTGCACCATACTTGGACCACTTTTTTTTTTTTTTTTTTAATTTTATTTTACCATGACCATCTCACTTACCTTACCCTATACTCCTCCCTCCATGAATCAGTGTCATTCATGGCCAGGTCCCTGCACTATATGCATTCATTCCAAGGAACACCAACTTCAGCCCTGGGAAACACTAACCTTTCCAACCCTCCTACCCAATTGAAAAGGAACCCTAGTGGTTCAGTGACTAAGCACTTGGCTGCTCACCAAAAGCTTGTTAGTTTAAACCCACTTTTATCCCACCAGCTCGTGGGATAAAAGTGTGGCAATCTGATTCTTTAAAGATTACAGCCTTGGAAACCCTGTGGAGCAGTTCTACTCTGTCCCATAGGATTGCTATGAGTCAGAGTCTACTCAACAGCAATAGCATTTTCTTTCGTTCTTTTTTTTTTTTTTAACCCAACTGGAAGAGCAGCTCAATTTGAGTTGGTGTGTTTGTACTCAGGTAGACCTTAGTGGACACTGAATTTTCTTCTAAGTGCTCACACACCATCCATTTAATGTTCCACTGACAGTTGAACTAAGAATTTTTGTCAAGTTTTTCTTGCTCTGGTTTCTAGACTAGGTAATCTACTTCTGTAGAGATGCCACCTCGAAAACCCAAGGAGGGGTTGCTGTGAGTCAGAATCCATTCAAAAGCAGTGAGTCTTCCCCCCACCTGCCCCGGAATTTACTATTTTGCCCTTTTGACATCGAGTACCATTTGCTTTTGATCTGTCTTCAGGAATGGTTCACGTTCTCCTGACTCTCCTCCTTCCTTCTGCTACAGTGTCCCACACTGGCAGGGGAATAGCTTGTTAGGATAACTCTGAACACACCACACTGTGTCCTCTGCCTGTTTTTTACTTGGCTTTCAGACCCCTGTTCTGGTGTCACCATTCCCTTGTTGAGTGTTGCTCTGCCTGCTCATGGTGTAGAATAATAGGAAATGCCCCTCCTCTCTGTTTCTTCTCTCCCTCATTGTGCATCATATCATGCTAGTATCTTGGCATCCTGCCCTTACCAGCAGCCTGTGACCACCTTGAAGTCACGGATGTGTCTAACACAGCTCATTGTGCCCAGTATAGGTAACTGCTGCTTTGTCAAGACAAGGCAAAGGGCACAGGTTCTGGAATCAGACAGATTTGGTGTCTTACTTTCCTTGTTGTTGTTGTTGTTATGTGCCATCGAGTCAGCCCCGACTCATAGCGACCCCTCCTTGGGTTTCTGAGGCAGTATCACTACGGAAGTAGGATTGCCCAACCTTCCTTCCGAGGAGTGGCTGGTGGGTTTGAACCGCCAGCCGTCTGGTTAGCAGGCAAGTGTCTTAGCCACTATGCTACCTACCAGAGCTCCCCTTAGGCAGCCATAATGAAACACTACATATTGGGAGCTCTGGTGGCATGGGTGGCTTTAAAGAAGAGAAATTTATTGTCTCACAATTCTGATGTCAATAAGTCAGACTTCAGGGTGTTGCAGGCATCAACAGAGCTATTCTCCTTCTCTGTTGGCTCTGGGGGAAGAGACTTCTGGAGTTTCTTGGTATCCCTTGACTTGTAGATGAATCCTCCCTTCTACATAAGTGCCTCTCTGTGTCTTTTCTCCCTGTAAAAATGGTGTGGGGTTGACATCTGACCTCCTCTAACTTTTCAAGAGGGAGGAAGGTCAAGATTAACATCAACAGCCCAAGGCTGGTTCCTGTAAGGTGAAAGTCAGACGTGCCACCATCCTACTGCCTTTTTACCTGTTCTGACACCAACCATTCCTCCCACAGAACTATTTAATTCTCTGCTCAGTTCAGTAACCTCTACTTCAGTGGCCACACAAAACTTGAAGACAATATTTAGGATTATGAGGTTTATTAGGGAAGTCACATGTTCCAATCCAGGATCAGAAATGACTCAGGATACAGTTACTTAATCAGAACTGTCTCTTCTCAGCCATGCTGTAGACAGGCTGCTCTCTGACCTGAGCCTCTCAGCCCTGCAACTCCTTGGCCTCTACCCTGCTGAGACAAGTGTTACAAAGCTCTTTCCATTCTGCTAATAGGTGCCCAGAGAGGCATCCCACCCTGCCAGCAAGCTTGCTGCCCAAAGGCACTCAGCTTTCTCACTCCATGGGCCTGGAAACCTACTGCTCTGTCTCGTGCCACTCTCTTGGTTCTACTGCCTCTGCTGCCACCATTTCTCTGTCACTGCTTCTTGGCATCTCTTGTATCACAGCTCTGTCTTCTGGATTGAAGAGTTTCACTTCAGGGATCCTTGGGTCCACAGGATGTGTTCCACTTCTGGTTCTTCTTTCTTGATGTTAGTGAGATGACTGACTAACTAGTTAGCCACTGGGATGGCTCATATTAAGCCTAGTGAGATTGCAAAACTCTATGCCCACATTCCATACATATTTACTTGCATGGTTTCACCTCCACAAAGGTGATGTGTATCTTATTTACATTATTAGCAAGCTATTCAGTCCCTGCAGTGGGCCGTGAGTAGCTCACATTTACATAACCCCACCACCCCAAGTCATGTAGTGGAACCCACAAAGACGCTGGCTACACCAAGAAATTAATTGCACCATAGTCCCTTTTTATAAGACATGACTCAGAAGGGATTTAGGACTAGGACCTTTTCTAATCCAGTATGACTGAACTGATAATATCTTCAAAGACTCTATTTTCCCCCAAAATTAACATATCTTTTTGAGGGACATAGTTCAATCCATAACACTGGGGTTCTGCATTCCTTATCCACCAGTGAACCTTCTGAAGCCTGCTTTTCCTTGTATAACTACAGTGCTTCTTAGAAGTGATGATAGCAAGACTATGACTTGCTTACTACAAACACATCATCAGGCAAGACCAATAGCTAGAAAAGAACATAATGTGTAGTGAAGTAGAGTGTCAGTGAAAATGAGGGAAACCCTCAATGGGATGGATTGATCACGACAGTGGATTCAAGCATACTAGTGATTATGAGGATAGTACAGAATCAGTAATGTTTATTTCTGTTATACATAAGGTCACTATGAGTTGGAGATGACTTCATGGCAACTAATAACAACAAGACACTTCTCACAGGATAATGTTTAGGTGTCATGAGGTAAAGTGAGCAAATCCCTTGACCAAGAGCCAGCTGGAGACCTGCTCCCATGACTGTCAGCCACATGGAAGGTGGCTAATTAAAGAGGTGGATCTCTGGTTGGAGCAGAAAAGGGGAAGCAGAAAACAACTTTATAAACAATGCTTACTACTTTCAGCCCCTTTACTTGCTTATGGGAATTTTAATAATCAGTCACACAGATCCCTTCTAGATTTTAGTTTCTCCAAGAACTTTCACAGCCATAGGCATAGTATTAGCAGAATAACACTGAGGCAAAAAGGAAAGGTGTAGTTATAACCATCTTATAAGTAGAAAATTAGGAAGATAAAGTGACTTGCCAAGGTCACAAGGAGAGCTCAGGACAGAGACTGTATTTGGTCCCCCTGTGCCTTTCAGTAACCTCATCATCAAGATGCCCTGCTGTTAAATGCTAGCTTGTTAGGCCACAGATTGAAATATAAAGACCAAGAAAAAAAAAAAGACATCATATCTGGGTGAAGAGGACAATAAAATGGTGTCCCAATTCCAGAGAAACCAATTAATTGTCATCATTGCTGGGACTTTCTGAGGTGTTTTCTCTTAGGACCTCAGCAATGAGGATTGGGAAGGAAACTGAGTTATGTCCTATTGTGGGCATAATTCAATGTGGAGAAGTCTGGGCCCTTTCTTAGAAGATGGGGTCAAGTAAAATGACTCGGGTAGCAGGATTCTGAGTGAGTTCTGTTTGCATTAGTAGGACACATGGTTCAACATGAGATACTCCTAGATTTAAATTTCAGAACTCAACAATTTAGTTAACTTCTCTGAGTCTCATTGTCTGTTATACATTGAATTGTATCTCACAGTCTTCATCTCTTTTGTTGTTGTGGTCAGGTGCCATATAATTGGTTCCAACTCATAATGACTTCACTCCACGTTCAACAGAATGAAATGCTGCCCCATCCTGTGCCATCTTCACTATTATTGCTACATTTGAGCCCATAATTGCAGCCACTATGTCACTTCATCTCATTGAGAACCTTCCTCTTTTTCTCTGACCTGCTACTTCACCAATCATGATGCCCTTCTCTGGGGACTGGTCCCTCCTGATAAAATGTCCAAAATATATAAGATGAAGTCTTGCCATGCTCACTTCTGAGGAGCAATCTGGCTGTACTTCTTATAAGACAGGCTTATTTGTTCTTCAGGTAGTACATGGTATATTCAACATTCTTCACCAATACCATAATTCAAATGCATCGATTCTTCTTTGGTCTTCCTTATTTATTGTGTAGCTTTTCAGACATATGAGGCAATTGAAAAAACAATGGCTTTGATCCAGGAGCACCTTAGTTCTTAGAGTGACATCTTTGCTCTTTTTAACATTTTAAAGAGGTCTTTTGCAGCAGATTTGCCCAATGCAGTACAGTGCTTGATTTCTTGACTGCTGTTTCCATGGGCAGTGATTGTGGAACCAAGTAAAATGAAATCCTTGTCAACTTTAATCTTCTCCATTTATCGTGATGTTGCATATTGATTCAGTTGTGAAGATTTTTGTTTGCTTTATGTTGAGGTGTTATCCCTTCTGAAAGCTATAGTCTTTGATCTTCATCAGTTAATGCTTTCAGGTCCTCTTTACTTTCAGCAAACAAGGTTATCTCATCTGCATATCATAGATTATTAATCAATCCTCCTCCAGTCTTGATGTAGCATTCTTTTTCATGTGGTCCTACTTCTTGGATTATTTGCTCAATATGCAGATTGAATATATATGGAGAAAAGGATACAACTCTGACACACATCTTTCCTGATTTTAAAACACACTGTGCCACCTTGTTCTGTTTGAACGACCGCCTTTTGTAATAGGGTGGACACTCTTTCAGAGTGACTGATGTCTTTATAAAAAGAGAAGAGACACAGATACAGAGGGAAAACAGCCACATAAAAACAGAAGCAGATGTTGGTGTGATGCATTGACAAGCCAAGGAATGCCAGGAACTGCCAGACACTAGGAACAGGCAAGGAAATATCTTTCTCTGGAGCCTTTAGAGAGAGTATGGTCTTATAGAAACTTGATTCCAGACCTTCTAGCCTCCAGACTGTGAGAGAATTATTTGTTTGTAGTAATTTGTTACAGCAGCCATAATATATTAATACAGTGATACCATCTTCAGAAATGGACAATGCATTTTCTGCTAAGCCAGAAATACAAGTATCATGCTGGGATATAGAAGGGATTCTCTGAGTAGCACTTGACGGCATTAAGTTTGGTTTCTTTTTTATCATCACTTGGGTAGCAGGAGTAGAGGCTCCCTGAGCCTTGATTTCCTCTTTGATGAAATGGGGGGTTCTTCAGAGTTTATATTAACAAGTCCTTTGGTATTTCTTTCCCATTTCCAAAACATAATGAGATCAGGGGAGGTGGGGCTGAAGGTAGGGAAGAAGCTGCAGAGGTTGAACAAACAGGCAGGTTGGAGCCAAGGAAGGCAGAGGGAGAGGTTTTAGCACTTTCCTAGCTATGGGGCCCCCAAGAAACCAAAACCAAATTCAGTGCCATTGAGTCGACTGAGAAGGGGCAAAATGCTTGCTCAAGAAGTAAAGGTGTCAGAGCTCAAAGTTTAGCAGGTCATGATCATATTTCTTTCCCTTGCAAATACTACCTGTCTCTCTGAACTGCTGTCTCCTGGATTAGCAATAGACAAAACTTGGTAAGACTCCATGGCTCCTACACAATAGAATCCCAGAATCAAATCAACCCAGGGTCAGTCAGTACTTTGTAATGAGCCCCTGATATGTGTATGCAGCCCTCACTAGAAATGGAAGGGTGGAAGGAAGGAGACGTTTTAGTTCTTCCTTTTACTCATTTGACTGCTTACCAGAAGGCTGGCAGTTGAAACCAAACCAGCCTCTCCTTGGAAGGAAGATTGGGCAGTCTCCTTCTGTAGTAATACCACTTTGAAAACCCAAGGAGGGGTCACTATGAGTCAGATCCGACTTGATGGCAGTGAGTGAGAGACTGGTAAGATGTTCAGAGAAGACATAATTAAATTAAATGAAGTTTTAGATGCAAATTACACAGCACATAGTAAGATATTAAAAAAAAAAAAAAAAAAACCTGATAGAACAGTGATGAATCTGCAAAACATCTCATAATCTGGATGAATTTAGAGGCCATTACACTAAGTGAAGTTAGTCAGTCACAAAAGAACAAATGTTGTTGTCAGGTGCCATCGAGTTGTCTCCGACTCATAATGACCCTATGTACAACAGAACAAAACACTGCTTGGTCCTGTACTATCCTCACGATCCTTGCTACACCTAAGTCCATCATTGTGGCCACTCCACTGTGTCAATACATCTCATTGAGGGCCTTCCCTTTTTTCATTGACCCTCCACTTTTCCAAAGCATGATATCCTTCTCCAGGGAATTGGTTCCTTCTGACAACATGACCAAAGTAGGGGAGACAAAATCTGGCCATTCTCGCTCTCAGGGAGCATTTCAGCTGCATTTCTTCCAGGATAGGTTTGTCAGTTCTTTCAGCAGTCAGTGATACTCGCAACATTCTTCACCAACACCACAACTCAAAAGCATCAATTCTTCTTCACTCTTCTTTATTAATTGTCCAGCTCTCATATGCATAAGAGGCAATTGAAAATACCATGGCTTGGGTTAGGCACACCCTAGTCTTCAAGGAGATATCTTTGCTTTTCATCACTTGAAAGAGTCTTTTGCAAAAGATTTGCCCAATGCAATACATTATTTGATGTCTTGACTGCTGCTTCCATTGGTGTTGATTGTAGAACCACATAATATGAAATCCTTGACAACTTCAGTCTTTTCTCCGTTTATCGTGATGCTGCTTATTGATCCAGTTGTGAGAATTTTTGTTTTCTTTAATTTTTGTTTTTTGGAGGTGTAATCCACACTCTAGACTGTATCTTCAGTCTTGATCAATAAGTGCTTCAAGGCTTTATCACTTTAAACAAACAAAGTTGTGTCATCTGTGTCTCACAAGTTGTTACGAATCTTCTCCAATCCTGATGCCATGTTCTTCTTCATATAATCCAGCTGCTTGGATTATTTCCTCAGCATAGAGATTGAATAATTATGGTGAAAGGATACAGCCCCGACACACTCCCTTCTTGATTTTAAACCATGCAGTGTTCCCTTGTTCTGTTCAAATGACAGCCTCCTGGTATATGTACAGGTTCCTCATGAGTACAATTAAGTGTTCTAGAATTCCTATTCTTCTCAATGTTATCCACAATTTGTTATGATCCACAAAATCAAATGCTTTTGCATAGTCAATAAAATATAAGTAAACATCTTTCTGGTATCCTTTGCTTTGAGCCAAAATCTGTCTGCCATCAGCAATGATATCCCTCATTCCATGTCCTCTTCTGAATCCAGCTTGTATTTCTGGAAGTTCTCTGTCAATGTGCTGCTGCAGCCATTTTTGAATTATCTTCAGTAAGAATTTACTTGCAAGTGACATTAATGGTACTGTTTGATAATTTCCACATTCTGTGGGATCACCTTTCTTTGGAATGGGTACAGATAGGGATCTCTTCCAGTTGGTTGGCCAGGAATGGCCAAGTGAGTGTGTCCAGTGGGGCACCCATTTGTTGAAACATCACAATAGGTATTCCATCAATTCCTGGAGCATTGTGTTTCACTAGTTCCTTCAGTGAAGCCTCGACTTCTTCCTTCAGTACCATTGGTTCTAGATCATATGCTACTTCCTGAAATGGATGAACATTGACCAATTATTTTTGATACAGTGACTCTGTGTATTTCCTCCATCTTCTTTTCATGTTTCCTAAATCATTCTGTATTTTTTCCATAGAATCTTTCAATATTACAACTTGAGGCTTACATTTTTTCTTCAGTTGTTTCAGCTTGAGAAATGCTGAGTGTGTTCTCTTTTGGTTTTCTAACTCCAGGTCTTTGAACATTTCATTATAGTAATTGGCTTTGTCTGGTCGAGCTGCTCTTTGAAATCTTCTGTTCAGCTCTTTTGTCTTGTAATTTCTTTCATATGCTTCTTTACCTACTCCATTCAAAAGCAAGTTTCAGAGTCTCTTCTGACATCCATTTTGGTCTTTTCTTCCTTTCCTGTCTTTTTAATGACCTCTTGCGTCTTCATGGATGATGTTCTTGATGTCATCCCATAGTTCCTCTGGTTTTCAGTCATTGGTGTTCAATGCATCAAATCTATTCTTTAGATGGTCTCTAAATTCAAGAGGGAAATGATCAAGGTGATGTTTTGGCTCTTGTGGACTTCTTTTAATTGTCTTCAGCTTCAATTTGAACTTGCACATGAGCAGCTGATGGTCTGTTCCACAGTTGGCCCCTAGCCTTGTTTTCCTTGAAAATAATGAGCTTCTCCATCATCTCTTTCCATAGAGGTGGTCAGTCTGATTCCTGTGTACTCCATCTGGCAAAGTCCACATGTGTAGCACCATTTGTGTTGTTTAAAAAAGGTATTTGCAATGAATAAGTCATTGGTCTTGAAAAATTCTATCATGTGATCTTCAGCCTTATTTCTATCACCAAGGCCATATTTTCCAAGTACTGGTGATTCTTCTTTGTTTCCAACTTTTGCATTCCAGTCACCAGTGATAACCAACACATCTTGATTGCATGTTTGGTCAATTTCAGACTGCAGAAGTTGCCAGAAATCTTTAATTTCCTCATCTTTGGCTTTGGTGGTTGGTGTGTAAATTTGAATAACCATAGTATTAACTGGTCTTCCTTGGAAGCATGTGGACATTATCCTATAATTGACAGCTTTTGTACTTCAGGACAGATCTTGAAATGTTCTTTGTGGTGATGAATGCCACACTGTTCCTCTTCAAAGTGTCATTCCCGGCATAGTAGATCATATGGTTATCTGATTCAAGATGACCAAAACCAGTCCATTTTATCCCACTAATGCCTAGTATATTGATCTTTATGTGTTCCATTTCATTTTTGACAACTTCCAGTTTTCCTAGATTCATACTTTGTACATTCCATGTTACAATTATTAATGGATGTTTGCAGCTGTTTCCTCTCATGTTGAGTTATGCCACATCCTCAAATGGAGGTCCCAAAAGCATTACTCCATCCATATCATTAAGATTGGCTCTAGTCTGAGTAGGCAGCTCTTCCCCAGTCATATGTTGAGTGCCTTCCGACCTGAGAGCCTCATCTTCCAGCATTATATCGGACAGTGTTTCAGGGCTGTTCATAAAGTTTTCTGGTGATATATCAGACAGTGTTTCACTACTATTCATAAGGTTTTCATTAGCCAATTCTTTGAAAAGTGGATGGCCTTATGCTTCTTCCAAGTCTGTCCTAGTCTGGAAGCTCCACTGAAACCATGGATAACCTGGTGGCATTTGCAACACTGCTGGCATAGCCTCCAGCTTCATAACAACATGCAAGCCACCACAGGAGAACAGGCTGACAGACAAATTCTTCTCCCTTAACTGTTCTGGACTGCTCTGCTTACTTTCTGGCTTCTCTTAAAGTCGCTCTAGACCCCATGCCTAGCTCCACTTCTGAGCCGCCCCTTAAAGTTGCTTCCAAAAGCCCCTGGTGCGTGTCTCTGCTTCCAGGCCACCCCTTAAAGCCTCTTCCAAAATCCCTAAGCACCTGGCTCTGCAAATATTGTATGAGGCTACTATTGTAAAAAGTCAAGGAAAGAGTTTCACAAATAAAGGAAATATGATGGTTACTGGGGTGGGTGGTGAAGGGAGGTTAAACCACTAACTAGAGGGTAGATACACATTAACTTTGGTGAAGAAGAAGGGAAAAAAAAAAAAAAAGCTACTGTTGAATAAGTTCTGACTCATGGCAATCTCATGTATGTCAGAATAGAACTGTACTCCATACGGTTTTCTATAGCTGACTTTTCAGTAGTAGATTGCCAGGCCTTTCTTCTGAGGCTCTCTTGGGTGGACTAGAATAGCCAACTTTTTGGTTAGCAGCTAAGCATACCCCCAGGTACTACAAGTCATTAATTAGAGCAAAGTTAACTGCTAGAATGTATGAGAGACAGTAGGGAGAATTAGAGGGACCCTTGACTTTTGAAGTCTTCAGACTAGGGTCAGAGTCCTCAGTTTCCACTTAAGTGCTGAGTAAAGGCTTCCTGAGCCTTGATTTCCTCTTTCATAGAATGGAAATCTTCAGAGCTTCCTCACTGGGCTGTGAAGTGAACATTTCATTATAGTAATTGGCTTTGTCTGGTCGAGCTGCTCTTTGAAATCTTCTGTTCAGTGGGAGTATTATTGGACTCTAGGCAGAATTCCTCCTTGCGTGGGGATTGCCCTATGCTTTACAGATCAGTTAATATCACGGCACTTGGCCACTGAACCCCCTAGCAGCCTCTAGTCTTAGTGACTGTGTTAGTTTCCTAGGGCTGCTGTAGCAGATTACCACAAACTGAATAGTTTTAAACATCAGGGATCTATTTTCTCACAGTTCTAGAGGCCAGAAGTATGAAATCAAAATATTGGTAGGGCTACACTCTCTTGGGAGGTTGTAGGGGAGAATCCCTTCCTTGCCTTTTCCAGCTCTGGCAGCTGCCGGCATTGTTTGGCTTGTGGCTACGTCACTCTAATATTTGCCTCTATGGTCACATTGACTCTCCTCTTCTGTTCTTGTGTCAAATCTCCCTCTTCCTCTCTCTTACAAGCATGCTTTTGATGGTCCACCAGGATAATCTCATCAAGATCCACAGCTTGATCACATCAGCAAAAATCCTTTTATTAAATAAAGGGATATGTGTAAGTGCCAGGAATTAGGACCTGATATCTATTGGTTAATGTTTGGCCTGCTACAGTGACACATAAACACTCTCCATATTTCTTAATGTTTCTGAATCACCCACCAGTTGGAAACTGAGATAAAGCACTGTATCATTCAGAGTCTCCATGGCAAACAGCACATTCAAAGGAGCTAGTTCATCTGAGGAGAGTTTAATAAAAGGACAGTGATGAAATTGGGCAGAGGTTAGGGAAACCATTAGAAATACTGCAATATCTCAGGGCTAGGAACTCTAGGTGTTACCACTCCTGGACCATGAGTAGCAAAGAAATGAGGATGAAGTTCAGGAACCTCAAGACAGAGAGGGCTGTTGACAGGAGCTGTGGCCTCTGGAGGAGGTATGCAGCTAGCCCAAGTCCACTGCAGGGAGAGAACTGGAGACCTAATACATACCCTCCTCTTCCTGGTCAAACTTAAGGAAAGCAAGAGACAAAGAACAGCCCAGAGGGGTGTGCCTCCAGGATCCAGAGTAGGTGGAACAAGGCATAAAGTGGTTCAGAAGAGGCCAAGTGAAGATGCCTAGCACAGTCATGTAGCACAATGCCTGACACACAGTGTTGTTGTTGTTGTGGTTATATACCGTCGAGTCAGACCTGACTCACAGCGACCCCTCCTTTGGTTTCTGAGGCAGTATCACTACGGAAGTAGATAGCCCCATCTTCCTTCCGAGGAGTGGCTGGTGGATTTAAACCGCCAGCCTTCTGGTTAGCAGTCAAGTGCCTTAGGCACTATGCTACCAGAGCTCCTGATACACAGTGTAGACTCCACAAGTATTAAGTGTTTCAATTGCGGGCAGAAAACCTTGCAGGGATTCAGAAAAAAAGGGAGGCCACAAAAGCAAGAGAAGCTTAAAAATAAGCTCAATGGAGCCTCGAGTCTCAGAAGCAAGGGCCATGAGTGCTGGGACCTTCTACCCCAACAGAGTCCTCAGCCTCCTCCTCGATGGTACATGAGCATAAGTGGAGACAACTGTGAGGGATGCTGTGTGGTCAGGGAGAAGCAGAGCGATTTGCTCAGACACTGTCCAGTGGCCTCAGCAAGAGGAAATGCTCTTTTGCCATTGAGACTTCCACAGCAGGGGACGTCCAGCTCTGAGGATAGACCAGGGATGAGCAAGGCTCAGACAAGGGTAGTGCTGTGGACATATGGTCACTGTGAGGAGTGGGCAAGCCTGGGAGACCTGAAGTGTGGAGTTCCCTTCTTTCCTGAGAAAGCCAATTCTCACCAAGTCTGAATTTGTGGGAAAAACACAACCCTGCTGCATGAAGTTGACACCAGCAATAGTCCACCTCTGTCTTGAGGTTCCTGTAACTTCATCCTCATTTCATTGCTACTCATGGCCCAGGAGTGGTAACACCTAGAGTTACTAGCCCTGAGATATTGCAGTATTCATAATGGTTTTCCTAGCCCCTGCTCCATTTCATCACTGCCCCTTTATTAAACTCTCCTCAGATGAACTAACTCCTTTGAATGTGCTCTCTGTTTGCCATGGAGACTGAATGATACAGCTGGTGTGGGGTGGGAAACAAGCAACTAATGGAGGGATTATTCATTATATATATGTATTTTTAATAGCTGTAAAATTGAGATAACATTTGCAATTCAACATTTTTCATGTGTACAATTCAGTGAAACTAATGACATCACTCATGTTGTGCAACCATTACCAGTATCCATTGTCCAATTTTCTGCACCGTAAACAGGAGCTCAGTGCTTCCTAAAAATTGCTTTTCCCTTTTCCTTCCCTTTCACCCTTGGTAACTAATATTAATGTATCTCTATACACTTGTCTATCCTAGGTATTACATATTGGTGAGAACTTACAATATCTTTCAGTTTTGATCCAGTCAAGAGCAGAGCAAAACTGAGTATTCTGGCCTCTCCCTTTATTTTCTCTTCTATTGTTCTGCAGCCCAGTGTTTTCAAGCTGCCACAGGAAAGCACTTTGGCTTTTCTACAAGCCCATCTCCAATGGGAGCACACGAGCTTTCAGTGCACATCCCACTGCCCGAGGTTGTCGGTGCATCTTAAACAGTATGAATCTATTAGCTGTGCAGGTTTGGCATTTATGAGGAGGTAAGCCCGCATGGCCACTCTTAACTTCAAAGCCAGCAGAATGCAGTGGATGGCTGTGAGGGGAAGAATATTTGGTACAGAACAGAGGCTAAACGGTGAGGAGTGGTGGTAACTGCTAATGGAATCACGTTAGCTGAAATCATGGACTCCGATTTCACAATATAACTATTTTATTAGATAATAAAGAATGTCTTTACTCCCAAGAAATGGATTCTTAGAAAATCCCTGTGAAGAAACCTCTTGAGCACTCTGCTTTGTACCACATTAGCTCCCCTAATGGCCTGGAAATGCGGTATTAATGGTGCAGGGAGAGTGCACGCCAGTCAATGAGGGTCACATGGGGTGGGAGATATCTCTGTGAAGGTGCCAAAGCAACAAGGTACAATACCCTCTGCTGGGGCCTCCAAGAGGTGGGCACTGCCTCCCACATTCTCTGTGTTCTAGAGCAGGGGCTTCAGATTTTTCTGTGAAGGGCCAGATCATAAATGTTTCAGGCTTTGTGGGTTATACAGTCTCATTTTTTCTTCCTCCAATCCTCCCCTCTTCCCTTCCTCCCTCTCTTCTCCTCCTTCTTTTCTCCTTTTCCTTTTCTCTTTATCTTGCACCTTCTTTCCTTTCTTCCAACCCTTCAAAAATGTGTAAAAAATTCTTGGAAATACAAATTTACCTATAGTGATGGGAAGTCTGATGGTTGCTTAGCAGGAGGGAGGATGGGAAAAATTACATAGTTCCCACAGAAAACTTTTGGGTGTGATAAATATATTCATTTTCTTGATTATGGTGATAGTTTTATGGTTGTATACATATGTCAATGCATTAAATTAACTCAAAAACTCACTGCCATTGAGTTGAGTCTGACTCATAGCGACCCCCATTGGGTTTCCTAGGCTGTAAATCTTTATGGAAGTAGATTGCCTCATATGCCTCCAGTGGAGCAGCTGGTGGGTTTGAACTACTTTCCTTCTGGTTAGCAGCCAAATTCCCTTATCCACCATGTCACCAGAGCTCCTTAAGATTAATTAAATTAAATACTTTAAATATGTATAGTTTTTTGCATCTCAATTATACCTAAATAAAGCTGCTTTAATAAAATAATTTTTAAAAAAATATAGAAATCATTCTTAGCTCTTGAACTGTATGAAAATGTGGCATGGGGTGGGTTTGACTAGTAGGCCATATTTTACTGACCCTTATCTTGGAGGCTTGGACAGGCAATTGGTTTATGAGGTTTGCAGATGGGGGCACTATAGTCACTGCAGGAGCTTGGCTTGAAAAGTCATTTACACAGGTGGCAGATCTCCACTGACCACTTTCACATGCTAGGCACTGCTCTAGGGTATGTGGGAGACATTGGTGAGCAAAAAAACAGAAGTCCCTGCCCTTGTAGATTTCATATTTTAGTAGGGAGAGAGAGAGATAAAAGAACAATAAATATGTGGGAGAGTGAGGAGGTGATTCCAAACCAAAACCAAACTCGGTGTCATTGAGTTGATTCCAATTCATAGTCCTCTATAGGGTTTCCAGGGCTGTAAATCTTTATGGAAATAGATTGCCTCATCTTCCTCCCATGGAGCAGCTAGTGGGATTGAACCATGGACCTTCTGGTTAGCAGCCATATGCCTTATCCACTAAGCCACCAGAGCTCCTTGAGGTGATTAATGCTAAGAAAAGTGTAAATAGAGCAGTAGGAACTGCCTACTGGGAATAAGACAGATATTTCACCTTGTTTCAAAAATCTAGCCTGGCCAATTATTTCTTGGATTATTTTCTTAACCTTGCTGAGTCTCAGTTGCCTTTTCTTTGAAATAAGGGTAAGCTTCAAGGGTAGCATGGACATTAGATGAGCATAATGAGCACAGGGCCACAATAGGAGCCATTCAACAAATAGTCATAGATAGCAGCAGCATCATCAGTAGTAGTAGTAGTAGTAGTAGTAGTAGTAGCGGTGGTGGTGGTGGTGGTGGTGGTGGTGATGGTAGTGGTAGTGGTAGTGGTACTGATACAGATTGTAGCTCCCATGTCATCCACTTATTTATGGATAATCTGCCAGGCAATCATGCTCATGGCTATAAGGCTGATCAGATAGATTCCAGTCCATCTTCATTTCACTGATAAAGGGATAGGCCTTGTTCAAGGTCACATGGAGTCTTGGAGCTTCTCCTACTCTCAGTCTAGGGTACTTCACTCCTGTGCTAATAACTTCTCTTCACCTTAATCCACTCCCATCAACCCCCAAACAGGTAGGATCCCTATAAAGCATAAACTCCAGTGGTTTCACTTGAGTTCTAATTCTGGCCCTGGTGCACATCAGGTGTAGGACCTTGAACAAGTTTTTTTTCATTTCTCTGTGCCTCAGTTTCTTCATCAGTAAAATGGGGATGATAATAGAACTAATCGTATGTGATTGCTATGAGGTTTGAATATGATAGTATTTGTAATGTACTTAGTTAGAATAGTACCTGGAACATGGTAAGCACTTTGTAAGTGTTTGTTAAAGAAAAAAAAAAAAAATGTATGAGGGAAATAAACAAATGGAGCAGAGAACCCCCAGGAATGGGTGACTGCTTTAGCTAAGGTGATCAGGGAGGAATTCTCTAAGGTGATGCAATTGAACTGAGATCTGAGTTGTAAGATGCCAACTATGACCAGATGTAGGGAATAGCAACCCAGGCAGAGGGAATGGTACAAAGTCCCTGGGTGGAGAAAAACTTGGTGTATTGAGAAAACAGAAGCCTAGCATGGCTGAAGCTCAACGATTGGACATGAGAGGGCAATGAGATTGAGAAGAAAGAAAAAGACAAATTAAGGAGGGCTTTGTTAATTAAATTTTATTTTATTTTACCATCTGAAGCCCTCAGGGTTGTTGGCATACTGCTACAGAAGAACTGAACTGTGATGAACAGTGATTAAAGCAGGGAGAGTAGTTGCTCTCTATTGCAAGAGCTCAAAGGATGATGATGTTTTACACTAAGATAAAAGTAGTGGGAGGTAGTGAGAAGTGGATGTATTTCTGAAAATTTTTCAAGGTAGAGACATAGGCTTTACTGATGAATGAGAAGTGCAGGCAAAGCAAAAAGGAGTTAAGGATGATTACCTGGTGTTTGGCCTGATTGCTTGAATGGGTAGTGGTGGCTATAACTGGGAAGGGGAAGATTGGGCAAGGAGCAGGTTTGGGGAAGGTAATAGTTCAGTTCTGAACATGTTGAGATAGTCATGAGCCATCCAGTTGGAGATGTTGAGCTGGTAGGTGAATATTCATGGTTGAAGCTTGGAGGGAAAACTCAAACCTTTGAATGAGTTGATGGCATATTCAGCAGATAGAAGATATTTAAAGTTCTAGTGCAGATGAGAACATTCAGGGAAGTGAATGAAGACAGAGAAGAGGACCATGGACTGAGCCATTAGTCATTGTTGAGGTCCAAGAGAGGTGGACTCAGACAAGGAGACTGGAGACAACAGCCAAGAGGTAGGAAGAAACACAAGAGAGCTTGATGATGTAGAATTGTAGAGAAGACCATGTTTCAAGAAAGTCAATGTGATCCCCTCAGTCAAATGTTCCTGAGAAGTTGAGTAAGATGAAACCTGAGAACTGACTTTGGACTTTAGTGAGATAAAGGCCACTGATGACCATAGTAGGAGTTTTTTCAGTAGTGTAGGGGGACAGAAGTCCAAGTAGAATGGCTCAAGGGAAGATGGCTGACAAGAGTGTTGTCAAATCTTGAGAAAGTTTGAAGTGATCAAGAGCACGAAAATGGAATGGTGGCTGATGGAGGAAATGGAATTTTACAGTGAGGGAGTATATGTAAAGTCAACTTGAAGGCATGTTCATATAGGAGAAAGAAACAGTTGATTCTTCAGGAGAGAGAAAGAAGGCAGTTCATTCCAGGAGCAAAGTAGTAGGTAAGAAGGACAGGATCTAAGGCACAAATTGAGGGGTCAGTCTTAAGAGCAGGAAGGTGTCTATTATGAGTTGTGATAGGGAAAGCAGAGTATGTGGGAATGAATGCTAGTGAGAATTTAGAGATGGGAAAGTGAAGGAGGAGAAATTATCAACTGAGAGGAAGAGTGGGGAGAGAGTGTTAGAGGTTTAAGTAGAAAGAGCAAGTGTAAAATCATCACTTTGGGAGTGAAATAGTTAATTTACTGGGAAAATATAGTTGGGTTGCCTATAGTGCTGGGTATTCACTTGAGACTTAGGTTCATACATTTACATTAAGCCGAGTCAACTCAGTTGACTCTAGACATATTTACTTGGGAGACAGGATCTGAGATGGAGAATATTTGAGTTAAATTAGGATTAGGCTTTTGCCTGGAGAGAAGGAAGGAAGAAGAAAGGGCAAGGGAGTGATCCTAATACTATACAGTGGACTCTAGGGTGATTAAGGATGGAAATGAGGTTCTGACGACATGATTGATAAGGTAAGTAGACTAATGGGCTAGTAGGCCCTTTGGGTCAAATGATTGTTAGTGCCTTTATACTAGAGTAGATAAGCAGGAGGAATAGGAAGTGATGGTTAAGAAATTTCCAAGTTGGTTCAGTGATTGGTGATGATGTATAACCTTAAGGGGTGTATGGCGAAAATGAAGAGAGAAAATCATTGTTGGGCTGAGTAGGACAAGGGAAATGCTTAGGAGAGACCATTTATTCCCATGAATGTCTGAAATGAAGATAGGAATGGTAGTAGGCAGGAAGACAGGGAACCATGTCTGAAGTAATTGATGAATGGTGGGGTGGGGAGCAACTGGGAAGTTGGGAAATGGCAGCAGTGTGATGATGTGCTTTTGAATGAGGAAGACAGGGAAGGGATTTGGAAGTGGCAGTGGAAATTCAGGAAGATGTCTGGTCACCCCTAGACTCTGAGCTATGAAAAATAAGCCTCTACTACTAGAAAGGAATGTATGAAATGTGCTAAGGGACCTCTGCATTTCTGTTAGAACAAGAAGAGAAAGGAACTGTTCAAAGCTGAGACTAGGGATAGAGGTGAGTTTGCTTTTGACAGTCTGAGTTCCAGAGGGCCCAAATGATACGTTTAAGCACCAGGAAAGGGTGTTGGTGGCATAAGGGAAAGGGGTTCAAACCCACCTTCTATGCAGTAAATTGCTTAATATGACCATTCTGACTCCCACCAAGTGACTGGCTGGGACTATGTAAATATGAGATGCTTTTGGCCCATCAGGGGGATTAGATAGCTTGCTAATAATGTAAATAAGGTGCAAGGTACCCTTGTGGGGGAGTGGAAAAGTTAGGTACCCTGGAGTTGTTTCTGACTCATAGCAACCCCATGCACAATAGAATGAAATACTGTCCAGTCCTGTGCCGTTGTCACAATCCTTGCTATGCTTGAGCCCATTGTTACAGCCACTGTGCCAATCCATCTTTTTGAGGTTCTTCCCTTTTTTGCTGACCCTCTACTTTACCAAGCATGATATCCTTCTCCAGGGAATGGTCCCTTCTGACAACATGACCAAAGTATGTGGGACAAAGTCTGACCATTCTCAGCATTCTGGCTGGACTTCTTCCAAGGCAGATTGTTCACTCTTCTGGCAGTCCGCAGTATTTTCAATGTTCTTTTGCAACACCACAATTCAAAAGCATCAACTCTTCTTTGGTCTTTTGGGAATAGGACCATGCAAATAAGACACATGGATTCCTAATGTGGGGATTGGTCAGTTTTGCCATCCCACTAGACTTAAAATGAGTGATCCAAGAGTGGAAAGGGGGATCTCACTGTGATCAAGAAAGAAGAGCCAGGAGTGGAGCGCATCCTTTGTACCTGAGATCCCTATGTTGAAACTCCTTGATCCAGGAGACACAGAGAGTGGTTATACTAGAGACGGCAAGAAGTATTGCCAGAGAAACAGTGCCAGCAGAGGCACCAGAACCAGAGGCAGACTGACATGAGACAGAACAGTGGGCTTCCCTGTCTACAGAATGCGAAAGCTGAATGCTTTCAGGCAGGAGGCTCGCTGGCAGAGTAGGGTGCCTCTGGGCATTTATTGGCAGAACTAAGAGAATACTTGCCCAGTGGGGCAGAGACTAGGCCAAGGAGCAGAGAGAGACCTGCCTTTGGGCATGTCTGAAAGGAGACTGTCCTGAGCAAAGAACTATATCCTGAACATACCTGATTCTGAATTGTAACCTGTTACTTCGCTAATAAGCCCCCATAATCATGAATGTTGTACCGTGGGAGGGACATTTTGTATCAGAATTGGTTTAAAAAAAAAAATTGGAGAGTGGCTGCACATCTGATCTCTGCCTCATAGGAATCACCCTTGGGCTATTGATCTTGATCCTTCTTCCCCCTTGTGAAGTTAGAGGAGGTCAGACACTACCCCCATGCCCTTTTTACACCAAGCAAAGGCAATGAAGAAGAAAAACTTGGCAATCTGCTTCTGTTAAGACTACAGCCAAGAAATCCCTATGGAGGAGTCTTAGTCTGTAACACATGGGGTCACTATGAGTCAGAATCGACAGCGATGAACAACAAAGGGAGACTAGTGTGGTCTTCATTGTGAAAACGTCACTGCTGTTCTCTCCAAGCCTTTTGACAAAATTGTTTTGAATTAGCTGGGTTTTTAAGACTTGAGGCTCATCCCTCTCAACTCCATTCACTTACGCACCCTTCCATGCTATCACGTAAATGCTCACTGAGAGCCTGCACTGTGTCATGGTATATGCTGGGTGCTGGGAGCACAGTCATGGTCCGGTCTGGTCCCCGCCCACCATTGCAGGCCTGTCATTGTGTGCAGGCACAGGAGTAGAATCACACCAGATTCTGGCACTACCACATTGACTTGTAAATCCAAGTGCCCTCTCCATTTAAATATTAAAGCCATTTGAATCTAACATCTTAGAAATGGGAAGTGAGTACTTGCATCATGACAGGAGTCTGTGTTTTAATAAATCATGGATTCATTGCAGAGGTTCTTAACCTGCAGTTTATGAATTGCCTGGAAATTTGTGAAAACATACATCAGTATATTTTTCTAGGTTGAGAGTCTATAGCTTTCACCAGATTTCCTCAGAGATCTGTGCCCCAAAATAAGTTAAGAAAAATTGAGCCCCCTCAATTAAAAGAGAAGGAGCTCTGGTAGCACAGTGCCTAAGGCACTTGACTGCTAACCAGAAGGCTGGCAGTTCAAATGCACCAGCCATTCCTCAGAAGGGAGGTTGAGCCAATCTACTTCCATAGTGATACTGCCTCGGAAACCCAAGGAGGAGGGGTCGCTATGAGTCGGGTCGACTCCACGGCACATAAGGACAACAACAACAATTAAAATAGAATTACATTTGAAAACAAAAAATCCACTTAACTAAACTTACCATAAGCCCAACTCTTGGGTGAGCTAGGAGATAACCAATCAGGCAGTTCCCACCCACTGTGGGCTTGACTCTGCTCTGTGGTATACAGCATAGGTAATGAAACAATGCATTAAAGATGGGTTCTACTCTTGAAGATGGTATCAGACAGCCTCCTGGCAGGAAACAGATGGCACGTTCAAATTAGGTAGTTTGAGGAGAGGTTAATGAAGGGATATTTTACAAAAGTGTGGCTGGCAGCATGTTGGAAACCACAAGTGGTAGTACAGCAGCCTGGGACTCAAATGGTGGGTCACAGGGACTGTCTTAGCTATGGCTGCTGTAATACCACATATGCGTAGCTTTAAAGAACAGAAATTGAATTTCCTATAGATCAGGAGGCTCAAAGTCCAAGTTCAAGTGTAGCTCTAGGGGGAGGTCCTTCTTTATCCATTTCATCTTAGTTCCCTGGTGATCATCACATGGCTTCTGTCATGCCCCCATTGGTATTTGCTCACCTCAGTGCTTAGGCTGCTCTTTATATCACTTAGAAGTGATTGGTCTTAGCACACAGCCTATGCTGATATGGCCTCATGAACATAACAAAGAAAATCCTGTTTTCCAAATGAGATGACATCTACAGGTATAAGGGTCAGGACTCCAACACATACATTTTTGGGGACAAAATTTAGTCCATAACAGTGACCATCCCAAGGCCTGAAAGGGAAGCGGGAATGAGTACAGGAACCTGAAGTCATGGCTGATCACCTACATGAACAACTTCCTCTGCCATGAGACCGGAACTGGATGGTTCCCAGCTCCCATTACTGAATATTTTGATCTAAGATTCTATAGAGGGATCTTGATCAAAAGGGGAAAAAAGCAGAAAAGAAATTTAAATCTCATTGGAACCAGATCTTCTGGAACCATTGAGGCTATATGAGCACCCAAAACTTTTGCCCTTACACAATATTTTAACCTCAAACCAAACTACCCTCTGAAGTCTGCTTGAAACAAACAACAGTTGGACTTCATTAGTAAAGTATGTCCACCTTGACTGAGCACTGTAGTCTTTCAAAGAGTTATGTGTGTGTGATGAAATTGATGACAGCATCTCAAAAAGTTAGGTGAGAAGCTTAAGGGGCAGTGAGATTAAGTTAAAGATAGTGAAGGAATTTGGAAAAGGATAGAATACACAACTTGAAGAATGTAAACAATGGAACTGAATTGTACATGTAAAATTTATTGAAATAGAGTATGTTTTGTTCTGTATATTTTCACCAAAAATAAATTTTAAAAAATATTCCAAGCAGTAGTAAGGCTTTTATGAGTTACGAGTTATTTTCATAATGGGCAACAGGCAAAGGGAAACATCATCAAAATATGTTCCAAATCTGCAAATCCTGTGAACACATGTCACTTAAACATTGCTGTGTTTTTAGCAATAAAATTCTGAAAAACTCACACTTACTGCCATCGAGTGGATTGCGACTCATTGCAACCTCCATAGGGTTTCTGAGCCAGTAAATCTATATGGAAGTAAATCACCCCATCTTCCTTCTGCAGAGCAGCTGGTGGGTTTGAAGTGCTAACCTTCTGGTTAGCAGTCAGATGCCTTAGGCAGTGTGCCACCAGAGCTCCTTAGCAATAAAATTAGGCACTTGTTTTATTTATTTATTTTTTAAGGAAAAAAGGGCAGAGAAGGGCACGTAACAGGAGCTGTAACCTTTCTTGCAGCTGAGGGACATTACCATGGTGCAATGACCTTACAGGAGGGAACTGGGGCAGTAAATACTTGGACCTCTCTCCTCTTTTCAGTCCTTATAGTGTTTCCCATTGCTGAGCCCAGTCAGAAGCAGGCAGGCAGGCAAGAGAACTCATTGATGTGGTCCATATGGCCACCACAGAGGAGTTTAGAGAAAGAGAAAGTTGCTCTTAAGGGGCAAATTGAAGATCTCTAGCTCAGAAACCTTGGCAGGAGACAAGGATGGAGGTGAGTGGATCCTATGAGATTAACACATGAGATAATCAGAAATGTAGACATAGGCATACTTAAACTCTCAGCTAGGAAGAGTAGATAATGTTTGCAAGAGTGAGGAGTTTTGAGAGCATAAAGTTAACACATTTTAGTGGACATGAATCTTGGTCTCTATCTAAAAACCTGTAATCCTGAGTTCCTGGAGGCTAAGAAGCCATCTCACTTTCTCCTAATAGCAGCAGAACTGCTGTTGTTGTTATGTGCTGTTGAGTCAGACCTGACTCATAGCAACCCCTCCTTGAGTTTCCGAGGCAGGATCACTATGGAAATAGATTGCCCAACCTTCCTTCTGAGGAGTGGCTGGTGGATTTGAACCACCAGCCTTCTGGTTAGCAAGTGCCTTAGGCACTATGCTGCCAGAGCTCCCTAGCAGCAGAGAGTTGAACCCAATTTGGGTGTTTCTCAAGTGTTTGTCAAATTGAGTTAATTCTAACCTCCCCCCCCCTTTTTTTTCCCTTAACTTTTATTTTGAACCAATTATGGACTGATAAGTTGCAAAAACAGCACAGAGAAGTCCTGTGAACCTCTCTCCCCTAGCCTCATCCAATGATGACATATGACTACAGCATGTTATAAAACCAGATTCCAACCACTTTTTTTCTTTTTTTAAATTGTGATTTGGAGGAAAATTTACAGAGCAAATTGGTTTTCCATTCAACAATCCATACATATGCTATTTTATGACATTACTACAATCCCCCCACTGTAACCACATTCTTACCACTTTGTCCCTGTGCCCACCCCTTCCCTTCTTCCTTCCTGTCACCTCCTGCCTTCCTAGCTCTATCCCTGGGCAAATGCTGTCCTTTTGATCTCCTATGCTTGATTGTTTTGAGTGCATACTGTCCTGGCATTACTGTTCACCTTATAGGCCTGTCTATCATTTGGCTAACAGTTCAGTCACCCAGTTTAAGCTCAGTTCCTTGCTTGAAGGGTATCTAAGGGTCATAGTCATGGGAGTTACACCAGTCTTCAGACCAGTAGCCTGGTCATCGTCTTTTTTTTTTTAATGATTATGACACTTGTTCCACATTTTCCCCAACTCTTTCTGGGGCTTCTTACTGTGATCCCTTTCAGAGTGGTCAGCAGTGGTACCCAGGCACCATCTAGTTCTTCTAGTCTCAGGGTTGTGGAGGCTGGGGTTCACTTTCTTCGTTAGTCTTTTGGAAAAATTGTTACCTGGATCTCTGATCTTCTTCACTCTTCATTGCTTCAAACAAGAAGAGACCAATAGTTGCACCTCAGATGGTGTGGTAGTCAAGTTGTGTGTCATCTTGGCTGGGCCTGGTTTTTGAGTGGCTGGGCAATTAGATATAGTTATTCCCCATGGAGAGATTGATAATTAACTCCATGATAGAACCTATTGGAGCAGCTAAGTAGATGCCTTAGGAATGTGGTCTGCTTCCAGTATATAAGGGGGTTTTGAGAAAGGTCTCAGCAGCTTTTGGCATGCTTGAATCCTGCATGTAGGCAAGTCATCATTCAGAAGCTGGCCATGTTGTCTGCTGATCTTGTGACTGTTAATGGACTTGAGTCAGTAGCCTACTGTGTGTTTTGGTAATATTGGCACTGTGCGTTTTACTTGTGGACCTTGGGTTTTTCAGCTTAAGCAGCCAGCAGCTGCCTGAGTGAAGAAAGCCTCTAGCTTCAGTGGGCCAGGAGCAAAAGGCAGAGCTGAAGCCCAAGGTTGAGGGGTTTTCACCCAGCCCC
>NW_006921775.1:3409821-3415081 GCF_000298275.1 Orycteropus afer afer
TGCCTTGGAAACCCAAGGAGGGGTTGCTATGAGTCGGGTCCGACTCGACGGCACATAACAACAACAACAACAACAACAGCTATTATTGCAGGACTGTGGATGTGATAGTATTCACCTTTGTTGCCTTTAACTCTTGTGCTCCTCTCTGTCTTCCATGGCCTTGATCATTTTCTGCTGACCTCTCCCCTTACTGTGTATTGCCTTTCCCTTCACTCAAGTTAATACATATCAACTCTCCAGTTGGTGATTTTTCCCTCCCTTCCACTCACACACCTGGTACCTTCACAGAACAATTTTTTCTGTGTGTAAACATTTTCTTAGCTTTATACAATAGTGGTCTCATATAATAATTATCCTTTTGTGATTGACAAAGTTCACTCTTTTTAAAGAGTAACTTGTGCTGTTGTGTAAGGGTCACATTTAGTGAGAGTGTTTACTTTGTAGACCAAATGACTATACATACCTCCTCCACTTGGCACTCCCCTGGAAATGTAGTGGGGGCTTTTGGGAAAATTTGTCATGCCCAATATTTAGTTTCCAATCTCTGAACAAGCTCTGTGTCCTTAATAAAAGCCTTAACCTCTCATAGCCCTGGTTTTCTCATTTGAAAAATTAGGCAAATAATACCTACCTTATAAAGTTGTTGAGAATAAAGATAGTCAAAGTGTGCAGAATGTTTGATACATGATATGTACACCTTGTGAGTAGCTACCTTTGTCCATATAGCTGTGTGAGAGTTAATAGCCAGGACTCTGGGGTGAGATGAGTCAGAGTTTTCTATTAATTAGCTCTGATGATCTTGGAATGGTTACTTAATCCTTTTTGGTGGTAGTTTTCCCATTCCTTAAATGACCATTATATGTACCCTGTAGGGAAGTGGTGAAGATTCAATAAGAAGATGCTTGTAAAGTGTCTGATACACAGAAGTGTTCAATAATTGATGTTCTCTTCATTAGATGGTAGAAGATACCTACCTTTTGTATCTACAGCATCTACCAAACACCTGGCTCCAAAAAGGTGCACATTAAATTGTTGACAAATGAGTGAATGTATGAATGAATAGATCTTGAATTAGTTTGTGTGCTTGAACCCCAAATGGGACAGTAGATCAGCCGGGCCTTGTGTGGTGAAGCTTGGCACCATCCAGGCCCCTTCCTTATGGAGCCCCATTCATCCCTCGTGCCTTCTGTGTGCCAACAGTGGGAGGAGTGATGCATCACTGAGCCCCTTATCATGTGTAGGAAGCCCACGCTCCCATCTCCCTCTCATGTAAATGCAGCCAGGACCCCATCCATCAAGGGGACACAGTGTTCTCCTGGTAAACTAAACTGCCTAATGTATGGTGAATGTGGGCTCCCTCCACAGCATACTGAGTAGCCTTCATGAAGTATCCGGTGAGATGACTGCTGCATTTGGATTGTCGACATTCAGGAGATAAAAACCCTTTGTGTGGAAACCTCTCACAGGTTTCCAAACTTGGAAGAGGGTTGTTGTTAGGTGCCTTCAAGTAAGCTGTGACTCGTAGCAACCCTATGCACAGCAGAATGAAACACTCTGGTTTTGTGCCAGCCTCATGATCCTCGCTATACCTGAGCTCATCTTTGCAGAAGAGGGTAGGGGCCAGAAAGTGGAGGCAGAACAAAATAACCAAAACAAAATAACAAAATATTATGAGGTCAGAAATAGGAAACCAGATTGCTTAATTTGGCAGCACATATACTGAAACTGGAATGATGCGAAGATTAGCATCATCCCTGTGCAAGGATGACGTGCAAATTTGTGAAGCATTCTGTATTTTGACCACTATTATAAGTAATGTTTGTAAAATTCATACCTAATAAACAATTTAGGACCAAAAAAAAGTGAAACTAGACTGCAGAAGTGCTATCCGTGTTGGAATCAGTTAATTGTAGGGTCCAAATATTATTTGAGTTGAGACATAAAGTTATAAAAACAAAAACTTTTGAAAAAAAAAAAAGGAAAAAACCAAAAAAAAAAAAACCCAACCCAACCCCCCTTTCCCCTGGGAAAACCCCCAAGGGTCCCTCAGGTTAAGCCAGGTCCCTTCTCACTCTTCCTAGCCCCCTGTGATTCCCATTATCAAAGCCGTCATCTCACAGCCCAGATTAAATTTGTTTCCTCCTCTTTATCATCAGAAGCATGTGAGTCCCTACAGTGAAAGGGCTATTTTATTTGTGTCTTCCACCAATGTGGTATACGGTCTGTGACTACAATATTTACTGAAAGAATGAATGAGTGAAAACATCAATGTTGCTTCATCATATTCCAGGCAACCTTTCTTCAGAGCATGACCTCTGATTCCTCTAGTAGTGATCAATGAAGTTTTCTTGAAATGTACATTTAATATACCTACTCTGAGTCGCCACCACCAGTGGTGTGTGGTTCATTGGTGAAATTCTCACTTTCTGTGCAGGGGACCTGGTTGAGTTCTGACCAATACAACTCATGTACAGCCACCACTCATCTGTTGGTGGAGGCTTGCATGTTGCTATGATGCTGATCAGGTTTCAGCAGAACTTCCAGACTAAGATGGATGAGGAAGAAAGGCCTGGTGATCTAATGCTGAAATCAGCCAGTGGAGCACAATGGTTTAGTCTGCAACTGATCATCACGTTGGTACAGGACTGCGCAGCAGTTAGTTCCATTGTGCACAAGGTGGCCATGAGTCAGGGACCAACTCCACCGCAGCTAATGACAACTGAGCCTTAGGAAAGGTTCCCTAAATGTCCCCCTAGAAAGAGAAAAGACAACAGTTGTGTGCACATTACCTTACCAGACATGCTACCCAGAGCAGTGTAATAGTTGAATCTGACTCATAGCAACCCCTCCTTGGGTTTCCGAGGCAGTATCTCTATGGAAGTAGATTGCTCAGTCTTGCAGGACCTACTAAATGCTGTGGTTCGCAAAACCACTCAGTTTATTATTGCCACCCCCATGAGACAAATTGGGAAACTGAGGCTCACAAAGGTCCTGTGATGTTTCCAAGTTTGCATGATAAATCTAGAGCTTGACTAGGGCTCTCTAACTGTAAAGCTCACACTCTGCCTCCACTTTCTGGCCCCTACCCTCTTCTGCAATGATGGACTTAGGTGTAGCAAGGATTGTGAGACCGGCACAAAACCAGGCAGTGTTTTGTCCTGCTATGCATAAGGTCGCTATGAGTTGCAGCCTACTCGAAGACACCTAACAACAACCGTCTTCCAAGTCTGGAAACCTGTGAGAGGTTTCCACACAAAGGGTTGTTATCTCATGAATGTCGACAACCCAAATGCAGCATCTTGCCAGATCTGTGTCATGACATGTTTAGTGTAGAGAAGACTGAAGGCAGTGTGGCTTGATTTTTCTCATAGTAAACACATTTTATAATCTCTGTTTGGATACTTATTAAATCATATTTTGTCCATTCAAATAAAAATTTTGCAGAAGTTTATTGAGAGTGAATGTCTTCAAGATTTTTTTTTTTTTTTTTTTAACACAGTGATTCTTTTAGGTCAGTTTTCTTTCTTTTTTTAAATTGTGATTTGGGTGAAAGTTTACAGAGCAAATTTGTTTTCCAGTCAGTAGTACAGACACATTTTGTTTGGTGAGATTGATTGAATTCCCACAATGTAACAGTTTTCTTCCTACTTCTTCCCTGTGGCTACCTTCTGCCTGTGTCCTTCTTTCCTATGCATTCCTGCCCTCTGAGTTTTTCCCTGTGCAGATGACACACTTCTGATCTCCCATGGTTGATTGTTCTAAGTAGTTCTCTTCCCTGGTATATATAATTGTTCACCTCCTAGGCCTGTCTGTTGTTTGGCTGGAAGCCTCAGCAGTGGTTCAATTCCAGACCTAACAGGTGACTTGGGGGTTGTGGTGGGGGACTCACTAGTCTCTATCAGACCAGTAAGCCTGGTGTTTTGTATGATTTTGATTTTTGTTCCATCATTTTCTCCCACTCTATTCAGGATCTTAGGTCATTTTTTGAGTCAGCAAATCTTTTTTTTTTTCTTTTGTATCTTTGTTGCTTTCAGCATACTTGGTGTTTTGTTTTTGTTTTTCTGGAATGCAAATTGTATGTTGAATGTTTGCTGTCTTCTGTATTTATCATTTTTATCTATCATGCCTTTTACATTTTTGTCCTCTTCTTTGGTCTTCTGAGAGTGGTTGTCAAGTGTACAGTTCACACCTGATTCTAGTTTTGCCAGTTTCTGCTGATTTTAACTACTGCTCATGTCCACAGTTTCTCTTCTGTCTGATGATGGCAGTGCTGTGGGATTAGTTTAGATGGGCATGCAAGCACTGGATCACAAGAGACCCTGCATGCTAGTGGTGATGGGAGATTCAAGTGTCTCAGGCAGGCCAGGGCCCAGGCAGCTCTGTGTTTTAGGAAGGCCATTCTGGCAGCCTTGTAAAGGAGGGATTGCAACAGAAGACATAGGGAGGAAGACTGGCATAGAGAAGGGTCTGAAATTGCCCTACAATTGACCAGTATCTTGTCTGAACTAGCTGGCAGATGGAGAATTAATGTAGACAGAAGCAGTGATGCTTAAAATGTTGAAGACTAAATAGATCATTGCAGCTACACTCATGTGTGATTTAAAAGCAGGTGATACAACACCCCCAAAGTAATAAGCTTCTCTCAGAGATGAATTAAGATTCAGTCTGGCAATTACATTAAGGTTTCTGATAGATAGCTCACATGGAGAGCTGCAATTATGATACATATCGCTATTCTGCATGGCGGGCTCACATAACTCATCATGTTGGTTTGAAGTTTAACAGGAGGAAAGAATGTAAAAGCCTCCTCATTTTAAGGAGAAATGTCTTCCTCTGATTTCTATGATCTTACCAATAGCACTTAATTCTTTTTTTTCCCCCTGTATTTGAAGGTGAATAATAAATTGATCCATATGTACCTGCCTACAGGTAACCTCTCTTAGAATGCATAAATCTTTAAAAATGATTAATCAACTTTCATCTCCCCATGCAAGAAAAGAAGAGAAAATAATTATTCTGCCCTAAGAAATAAGGAGCAGAAGATGCATGGGGTAGGAGAAAGTACACAGACGAAGGGCTTTGGTGGACCTAATTCTTAAGTCCCAGCTCTGCCACTTTATAGGTATGTAGAATTATTTTGGAAACTGAGGCTCAGTTTCCTGCCTGGAAGTTGAGTACAACAGGATATTAAAATAATTAAATGAGATAATAAATGAAAGTGTAACACAAAACAGGTACTCCAGAGAAGTGAGTTCTTTTA